>NC_090241.1:32318140-32510640 GCF_024489055.1 Chanodichthys erythropterus
GGAGCACTATCAAACTCATTCAGAATCAAATGTAAATATCCAAATAAATACTATACTCACATGAATCGATCCATGCACACAGCATGCATGACGAACATCTTGTAAAGATCCATTTGAGGGTTGTATTAGCTGTGTGAACTTTGTAAATGCACTGTATAACTGCACTTATATTCGAGAGGGAGGGAGCGCGTGATTTAAAGGGGCAACAACATGAATCGGTGCATATTTAATGATGCCCCAAAATAGGCAGTTAAAAAAAATTATAAAAAAAAATCTATGTGGTATTTTGAGCTGAAACTTCACAGACACATTCAGGGGACACCTTAGACTTAAATTAAACCGTTGGAAAGATGTTCTACGGCACCTTTAACGGATTTGAAAATATAATTCTGTGATGGGTAGGTTTAGGGGTAGGGGTAGTGTAAGGGGATAGAAAATACGGTTTGTACAGTATAAAAACCATTACACCTATGGAATGTCTCCACAATTCACAAAAACAAATGTGTGTGTGAGTGTGTCACATTTTTAAAAAATAATTTTCAAACATTTTTCTAACCGTAAATTTAAATATTTTTTAAATATTTGAAAAATACTTTACTTTAAAATATTTACCAATGTAACCACATGATGCCTTTGAGCAGTATTTCTGCAGTTCTATGTATTAACTGTGTCTTTCCAGGCTGTTCCATCATTTCCTCTGAGCCCACATACAGACACAATGCTACGCCCTGCTGCGCCGGTGTTTATCTGTGACGCATGTAACCCTCTCAGCCATCTTTGGGAAAAACAGACAGAATAAATGAGTCTTCTGCCAGGGGGCCGAATACACAGGTAGAAGGAACTCCCAGCTGCTTTGGTTCAGCAGCAATTTTCATACTAATGCAGAAAAAAAAAATGTGAAAAAGTCGTTCCTGTGGTGCAATCTAATCACTGATATTGACATGAAAGAAACAGGTTTAATAAAGAACAGATATCGTAGAGCGAGGTGGCAGCTGACGGATGCGGTTTGTCAAATAGACCCCACAGAGAAAATGTTTATAGAGCCAGTGAACATGGAGCAGGGACGTGTGTGAAAAATGAGAGCTGGGTGAAGTTGGTGCAGTAGTGTGGGTTTATTTTGAGTTTCTCTGTGGATATGAATTTAGAAGAGAGGATAGAGTGTGTGAGAGTAAGCTTGTAGTGTCTTTACGGAGGAAACCGCTTCATAACTATGACTGAACAGTGTTTTACAGAAAAGTTGGTTTTCATACAGTGAAAATGTATGGTGATTCATATGGTTCAATTCTAAAATGAAAAAAAAAAAAAAAAAAAAAAAAAAAAAAAACCATAAGGGTAGTGCATATGACTTGTGTGCTTTAATCTAAATCCATTAGCTTTGTGTAAAGAACAAACTGAAATGCAAGTCTTCATCCCTGCCTTTGTCCTCCAATTTCCTTCAAATGAATTGTATTGTGTTCAGTCACAAGACAATTGACTAAATATCTTTCTTTTATATCTCAAATCAGCAAATATTGTGCTACAAGATGTCACATTTGGCAACATCATGGGTTTAAAATGGCAATTCTTATTTTTATGGAATATTGCAGTGTTTATTAAAATGGTTTATCTGTGCACATTATTATTATTTTGAAATGTACCCTCTTCAAAATAACCAAAATAACCCCTCCAGTGAAATGCAATCTAATGATGTGTTTAATGGCGCGATGGAGGGACAACCTATCACTCACATTAGATCGACCAATAGCAAAACGCAACTATCCAGTCAATTCCTAATGGACAAAATCAAGCTTCTTTCATGCTTATTTTAAATCACCATCCATTATAACTGTATGGAAAAGAGAAGTTTGAATATTTTGCAAGCATCTCCATTTGTGTTGAAATGGCGTCAGATGGGTTTTGAACAACATGAGTGTGAGTAAATGATGATAAAATTGTAATTTTTAAGAGAACTGTCCCTTTAAATGAAATGTAACAAATTCTGATATGTACAGTAAACAAACCATGATATGTGTGTGTACAAGCCAAGAAGTAGTCAATGGTGTGTGCTTACCTCTTAATATCTTAATTTTTTGCACTGGTTTCCATGAAGAAGCATTGCTGTAGTGCATTCGTGCTCGTCTTTGTTTAAGCTCTGAATAACAAACACACAGTCTAGATTCCAGTTTTTGCACACTCATCCACCCGTGGATGTTCTAGATTGTTCTCAGAACTAATTTAACCCTCATTTATGAGGACTTCTGTAGAGAATGCTCTCGGTTTAGAGTGCAGGTTTTATATTTAAATGCTAACTAAGATCCGTACCCTACCTGAAACTGAGTGACAGATGCCTTGATTAATATCCCCCTGGCTTAGGCCTGATAAGAACCTGTGCGTCTTGCTATCTGCCTCTGCCAGACCTGAGACAATCCATCAGACGGTCTTAAGAGAGTGAAGCATTCAGGGTTTGGTACGGGATGTAAAGACGCATTATCTCTAGCTAACGGCTGCACACAGATAGAGGCTGTAGGTTGTGCGTGTGTGTGTGTGGTGAAATAGAGCACCTGTAGACCGGATTGGTCCCAGTGTTATTAACCTGAGAGCGCTGGGGTAAAGGTGAGTAAATCGCTGTTCTATACCATGATAGCCCTCTAAAGCAGTTACTGACGAGTTAACGGAAACACCCACTGGCATGACACTGTTGCTGCCTTCCTAAATAGCATGTGAGATAAGAATTAGTGCATCCCAAAAATATGTGGAAAATAGAACTTTCTCCGGTGGACTTTGGAAGCGATATGCTTTTTCAACTAATTCTGCACACAGATCCTGTGTGCATCTGTAGAGGTGGTGTGATGTCTTCAGGTTTAGAAAAGTAGTGGAATACAAGGTCAAAGGTGTTACAGCCCTTTTCAAATTAACATGAAATTTAAATAATGATAAAATGTTAAGGCAGTGAATCTAGATTGATGCAAAAGCAAACTGTGTGTGATAAGAGGGACTGTGTTATCAAGAATGTCTCAGTATTGAATCAAACAACATGCAGCATATGTGGCCTTAAAAGTTTTGCAGCACATCCTCAACCTAACCGAATGCTCTACTCTTCACCACAACAGTAACCCTACAACTAACATAACAGAACCCCCTGTAAAGCACAATATCACAACATTAAACACTAGCTATGTCTCCCTATGTTAATCTTGTGCAGAAGCACACAAAATAACACCGAATTTCAATATTTATTTATACAGTCTGACACAAAGCATGCTGGGAATTAGAAATCTGCTGCAACTCAACTCAGTCATAATAAGTTCAGCTTACTACAATGAAACTGAGTTTACGCAACTGAATGTACAATGAAGTTTTGTTATTATTTGAGTGAAACAAACTTATTTAAATTAATTTCACTGTTCGCTTTTAAAGTGAATGTTGTGAAATATGAACAATTTAATGCTTCCTTGTGAATAAAAGTATTAATTTCTTTCAAAACAGAAAAAGACCATCTTAATGACCCCAAACTACTGAAATGGTATACCATTAGTTCATTGTTAAGTAATGCAAATTGTGAGATCGCTCCAAACTTAACACTTGCCAAGACTTAAATGTGGTATATGTATATGTATATATATATATATATATATATATATATATATATATATATATATATATATATATATATATATATATATATATATATATATATATAAACTGGCTGGTGGGAATTTTACTTGGTTAAAGAATGAAATTCTGGCCTTCACTAATATTAGTGACGTGAGTGTCAAATCAAAGATTCATGGCCCTGAAATTTACTCAGTTCACCTGTCCAAAGTTCTTTTTGGGCCCTGGACGCAGTGAGTTGAAAAGGCAGGAAATGTCAAATTGATTGTTGACAGCATTTGCAAGTTGTAGACTGTAAGTCTGTAAAGATCAATTCATCCTGAACCTGACTGTCGTGAACAATCTGGCTTGGCTGATGTTTTGAATAGTTAATTACGTAGTGTAGTCAGCTGTGCTGAATGTGCCACAATGTTTGATGTGTATCTGGAGAGACAGGAGCATAATTTGTAGTAAATAACAGATGATTAATTTACATGGAATTTATTGGATCATTATGATATGAATGCTAACAAATCTGAAAATGGTTTCTACTCTGCTCGTAAAGTGCATAACACTTCACATGGGTGTGGATTTTATGCCAAACCTACATTATTAAAATCTCATCAATCAAGAATTTAGGGAACTATGTGCCTTGTCATTCTCGCAGATTGTTCTTACATCTATATGGTTTTACATTTTCTAAAGAAAATGTGTGCAGAAACTCACCACAATGATGCTAAGGTATCATGGGTGGTTACCAAGATGTTCCTATGTGATTGCTAAAGTGTTTTAAATGATTGTACGTGCACTGCTACGTAGTTGCTACTAGAATACTGTGGGTGGATGCTAGGATTTTGCAAGTCATAAAGGGGGTCCAGTTCCAGATCGGGCGCCAGGATGCACAAACTTTGGGACATTAATAACTATTGAGGTGCCAACCATTTTCCGGGGGTGGGGAGGAGGGTTAAAATCATTCCCTTCCCCGGTTAAAATCGTGTTCCGCCGTCCTTCGGTTAAAATTGTGGATGAGATTAAAACTGAGGGTGCAATGCCCCCTTTTACCCCCAACCCCCATGGCATCGGGCCTGTCCTGATCCTTTCTCCAGTGTAAGTTTATGGGATTTTTTTCCCCTTGCAAAATCATAAGTTAGTACAAGTTGCACAATTTGATGTATAATTCATATCTCTATAGCAAACACAATGCAGGAAATGTTATGCATTAAAGATACCTTTATTCAGAACTTTTTTTATGTTAATGTTACTTCAAACTGTATCTGACAGAACGGCCTAAATTATTAATATACTGGCTTAGTAGCTTGTCTTATCAACGATCCAGTTCCTTCAACTATGGAGAATGTAAACAAATAGGCAGCTGTATAGTTCTGTTCTTTGCATCTGTTATCTGATTTCCTATTGGCTAAGATGTGTCATGCATCTGTTGCTTGTCACACTCCACCTCCCTGTTATGTTCAGATGACGTAGATATTAAAGTTTTTAATGCAACCTGATGCCACAACAGCTTCCAGACTGCAATCCAGGTGTATGTTAGGCAACCACCATAGCGATGACAACCACAGCAGAACATGTTGGAATATTCTGTTTCAACTTGAAAAACTGTGAAGGATATCACTCGGAATAATTTAGCCTTTTCTTTTAGATATGCCTGTATGGTAGAACTTAGCTTTGGTTCTGATAAAGGCTTTTCACCTGTTCCTGATGCTTTGTAAGAATACTCTCAATATACATTGATCCCATTGATCATGGATATATAGCTGTATACTTTTTACTGTTATGGATGAGAAGTGAAATTACTTGATTCCTTGCACATTTGACATATTCCAGAAAGGCACTATAAGTAAAATCAAAAGTATTTAAGATTAAGAGTTTAAATATTTAAGGTCAAAGAGGTGTGGCTGACAAGAATGTTTTGGAATCCCTGGGTTAAAGGTACAATATGTAGGATTTTTAAAATATTAAAATATCCAAAAACCGCTGGAACAGTGTTATATATTTTGTTGACTTGTGTACTTACATTATCCCAAACATTTCCAACAATGTTTAAATTCAGAGAAATCGGCAGTTTTAACCAGGACACAGACTGTGTCATTACGTTGGCTGTCAATGACATCACATGCGTGCCACCTTCCATTTCCAGTTTTACTAATATTGATCTAGATTACTGCAAAGTGAAACAAGTCTCTCATAGCAGCCACCCAAGGAATCCACAGAGTAACGTTAAATCATAACTTTCAGCACACTCAAATGTATTTAGTATGATTGTTTTAACCATGTAAAACGATGCTGTGTTACCCCACATAAGCAAAGAAAAGAGCGGAAGTGGCTGACTGCAGCAAAAGCATAATAAAAGTTCAGCTGAACTCAAGATCGATGTGCATCACAGGTGTCTATCGTTAGCATTGGCTCCCACGGCCTCGTCCCGTTCTCATGCCTCTCGACCTGTCCTGCTTCATACCACCAATACATTAGCTCATCCATGAACAGGATTTCTCCCTGAATAATTATTTTTCATCGGCTGTGGAGCTAAAGACGATGTCCATGATTCACACACTCATTCACGGTGTAATAAAGGTACACCCTTTGTTTTGAATTGGTAAGTAATTTTAACTTTAACTGGTAAGCAATTATCTTGTTACTAAATCAAAGGTTCCCTTGGGTCCTTGAAATCCTTGAAAGTTTGTGAATCTGAAAAAAAAATTAAGAGCCCTGGAAAGTTTTTGAAAATAAACATACATAGATACAGGTCCTTGAAAGTGCTTGAATTTATTTTGTGCGAGAAGTTTTCTGGAAAAAATTCCATATTATTCCCTTCGGTCCGCTAATGTGTTATTTCGCCAACACTTTGCATGTTAGCTCGCTTGATTTCATGCGCAAGAAACTACTATGATTTTACCTCAGATTTCACAGACATGTTCAGTCAATGACTGCATATTGTGTTCAATAAACAAAACATTTGTGATAATCTGTTGCCCAAATATTATATTTAATGTAATGTTGAATTGCTTTGCTTGCTAAGATAATGTAAACCCATGAGGCAAGAAAAACTTAAAAGCATATCCATATATATTACCACTTTCTGGTTACATGAGCCTAAGCTCTTTTCAATAAAATCCATGCAAAAGTTAATATCAGATCATTTTAGAATACAGTATAGGATGTATTGAATATTCTTCAGTTTTATGCAAAACAGAAATATGACAAATAGAATATCAGGTGTTTGTCACATGGCCAAAAATAACTGCAAAAAAAAAAAAGCTTTTTTGTATAGTTGTGTTTGAAACATGAAAACTGTAACAATGTATCTTAAGAGGTAACACCTTGCTCTCACTTGAAATGTGTCCCCACATTAAGTCCTTGAATTTGAGGGTATTGGACCTGGAAAGTCCTTGAAAGGTCTTTGAATTTGAAGTTTACCAAGGTGTGGGAACCCTGTAAATCATTCTGCACGTAAAAGCATCTTTTCCTATTGATGAAATTTTAATGTAATTACGCATTCTGAATAAATAATTTTTTGTGAGTAACAAATATTTTAATACTGAATAATAATAAATTGTTAATACAATATACAAATATTAATTGAATAATATTTTCTCATAGTAAATCTTCCACCTGTGCCTTTATTTAATTAATTTATTTAATTTTGTAACTTTTTTTATTTTGGCATCAATGTTTCTACAGTATCACAATCTCCCAAACCCCCTGCAGTTCCCGCATAAACCGTAGGCATTTGGGAAACCCTACTCTAGACAACAAATGTCTTACATGTCCCCTCATAACACTGCCAGCACATGTTGCCAAGATCTTAGGCTCTTCAACCATAATCTGTTTCATTCTGTCTGTCTTATTCATTGTAATCATTCTGACGTTGCCTTTCATTCGTTACAGCAGGAATGCTGCACTGACTCCTGCTCCTAGTGTCTAACTTTACACAGATCTGGCATTGGGCCTAGAAAGAAGACAGAGCCAAGAGACACACACACTCTCTTGAATATCTTTCAATGCCACAGACATTCAAGGACAGATGAGAACCTCATCTGAGCACTTACATTTACATTTCGGTTTCAAGTTTATCTGACAATGTATTAATGTATATTCTTGAATTTTATGAGTAAAAAAACAAAAAACAAATCATAACTTTTTTTGATTTAGCTGATGTTGTTACAGTGAGCTGATGTCGTTATACAAGCTCTGTTCCAAAAACCAAGTGGGCTGCTTACCTAGACAACATTAAAAAGCACCACAACTGCATTCTTGACATGAAAGATGTTTACATTTTGTAAACTTGATATCACACAATATGACTCACTGGGCCCTATCTTGCACCCAGCGCAATTGACTTTGTACACCGACGCATGTGTCATTCCTATTTTGCACCCACGCAAAGCGCGCTTTTCCCTCCACAGAAGCACATCGCTAAACTAGTGAATGAACTTGCGCTCCCTGGGCGGTTCAGCGCAAAGAAGGAGGCGTGTCCCGGCGCAAACAATCCCTGGTGCTATTTTGCTGTTCCATTAAACAATTGCGCCACTGACCAGAAAAAACCTAGTCTAAAGTCAGTGGCGCGTTGCGCGTTGTTCATTATGCTATTTTAAGGGCGCATGCTTGACCATAATGTATAGCGTGCACAACGCGCATACACTTTGCTCATGTAATCTACACAGATGCAACAGTTATTTTTGCAAATCATAAATTGTTACACTAAAAAAATATTAACACATGAGATGACGGAAATCATTGTGGTGTGCCACGAAGATGTGAAAAAACCTGTTTAACCGACGCTATTTTGGGTGGGTTTCTCCCATCCCCATACAACACAACTTCTCTGTCTTTCACTGCTCTTACAAGAACATCAGTCTCCTCGGCTGTGAACCGCTCCTGGCGTGCGCCTGGTAAATACGCCATAATAATAGCAATCCATAATGGAACTTGCGCACCTGCTTTTAAAGGGAATGTTGGATGACGCTCTGATTGGTTTATTTCACGTTACGCCCAAACCACACCTATGAATAATGAAGCTACTTCAGACCAACCCATTTTAGATTGGGTTGGTCTTTTAGAGCCATTTATCCCGCCGGGAAAATAGCAACAGCGCCGAGACCCGCCCACAAAGTTACTTGCGCTTTGCGCTTTGACACTTGCGTTTCAGATCGTTAAAATAGGGCCCACTATCTTACAATTGGATCTTTGACATTTTGAATAGTTGTGACTTAATTTTAAACTTCATTTGCGGAAATGTTGTAACACCTATCCCGTTAACTTTTACTTGAGTGCTACATAAAATAAGGGACCAAGCAGACCAATCTTACTCATGAGTCAAATGTATTAAACGTAGTCACATAAAACATTCATTATTCAATCTGACACCAATTTCTGACATCAAACAGTTGGAACCAGAGGTTAAGAAATACAGTCCATCACATAAAGCACAGTCTTTGGTATTTCATCAATTAGGACCATAAGTTTTGCCCAGTCTTTGTTGAAAATGAATAGAGAAAACAGTACTTAAATGGCAAGATATTCCACAGCAGAGTTCAATCAGAGAGCTTTGTCCATGTTTGAAGTACAATGTTGTCATACAACAGGTAACACTCAAGTTGTGAATGGAAATCAACTCCTAGTTCCAATCTTCTCAGTTGTTTAATCCCCCAAATAATCCATATACATTCAGAACCCAAACCCTCTGTAAACAAAATTCAAAGCAAACAAACAAACCATAACCATGTGCTATGAACATGAATTGTTAAACCAAAATAGAAACAAACAACTATTTACGGATGAGCTTAGAACTCTAAAAAAGCCACAACCACCATGAGGCAAGCCTCTCTTTACAGGTAGAAAACCAACTTCCTTCCACTTCTCCTTCTTTGCCTCCTTAAATAGGCCTACCCTACACCTCATAGAGCGCCCCTAATGCTCAGGTGAGTAATAATAATAAATCCACTGGAGAAAATTACTGGTATATATATTAGTAACAGGAAAACTGTTACAATGTTCTTGCATAGTTCTAATTCAGTGGCCCAGTTTCATTCTTGCCTTTTTCAAATTTTTGCCCTGCAACATCTGTAGCCATTTATCAAATATCGACTTTTCACCAAACTTCTGCATTTCTCCACTGCTTATAACATACACAGCTTAAAGTTAATGAGGTCACCGTATTGCTTATTAGCATCAGTGGTGGCTTCATTAGCTGTGGTTAATAAGGTGTAAAGGGTTCACACTGCTGGGCTGCAGCCAGCTGGCGCTTTAGCACTACAGTGACAGAGAAATGGCATGATGGGATTGCATGTCTAGAATGAGAGCATGATTTTGGGGGTTAATGACACAGTGTCCTTGTTGTTGTAGACAATGCAGACGCCACTGCTGGAGGCTTGTGTCAATCTATTAGGCCTTTCCTGCAGAAAGAGACAGTGCAACTTTAGACCAATCTGCTGAAGAGATATGAATCGCTGACTAAGGGACCTGAAGTTTAAAAAATGATTTTCAATAAGTGCCTTTCATGATTATTTATTTAGGAAATCTGCACATACGCTACTGTTCCAATATTTGAGGTTGGTACGATTTGTTAATGTTTTTGGAAGAAGTCTCTTATGCTCATCAAGGCTGCATTTATTTGATAAAAAATACAGTAAAACAGTAATATTGTGAATATTATTACAATTCAAAATAACTGTTTTCTATTTTCATACATTTTAAAATATAACTTATTATAAGTGAATATTAAAAATTAATATTATTAGTTATTATAAATTAATATTAAAATATTCATTTATTCCTGTGATCAAAGCTGAATTTTCAGCATCATTAATCCAGTCTTCAGTGTCACATGATGCTTCAGAAATCATTCTAATATGCTGATTTGCTGCTCAATAAACATTTCATTATTATAAATATTGAAAAAAGTTGTGCTGCTTAATATTTTTGTAGAAACAGTGATACATTTTTTTCAGGATTCAGGATTGTTTTCTAACAGTGTGAAAGTCTTTACTGTTACATTTCATTAATTGAATGTCTGAACAAAAGTTGAAAAGTCAAAAAGTCATACTGATCCCCAACGTTTCAACAGTAGTGTAATTATATAAAATGCTATTTAAAGCAGAGCAATAAGTGTTTAAAACATTAGTATGCTATACACACATGACTTTACTACGTTGCTAGATGCTTCCATTGTTTTTTTTTTGTTTTTTTTTTTACTTCTAATCCAGTTTTAATCCATGTAAAAATGTCCTTGCTCTTGGCAGTCCAATCATATAATGATATGCTAAAAAATGCAGATATCACTTCCAGTTTATTTGTCACATAGGAATTGGAAGGTTATGTTGAACATATTGCATTATAAGATAGAGTATTGCAAATAGTGTGCTCTGGTTACATTTGCATACTATGCACAGCAAAAGTATTAGTATGATGCAGTTCCGGCAATAAAGTCTCGCATGTGCTCGTCTGGGTACAGATATGCATCACTGACACCGTATTTTAAATCGGAATGTTATCGTGACAATGTAAATTAACCACATTTTTACATTAATAATTGTTAAGATTGTTTTAGCAAATAGATGTTTTCAAATATTGTTTAAAAATTACCTTTTTTTTGCATTTTCATGTGCTAATGGGGCAGAAATGACACACTTGACCTTCTGAGGAAACCTTAGTGAAGGGATTGCTTTCTTTACTTTCATTTGGAACAACCCCACAAATACTGTTTCTTTCCTGCGGTGCCCTTCAAGGGCGTAAAGTGTCATTTGGAATTCGCTGACACTGACAGAGCGTTTTCTGCCAGCACTTCACAGCTAGAGTGAGTAAGTCTATAATACAAAACTGGCTCCACAAATATTTAGCTTCATCTGGTTTTGGATTTGAATTCTGATTTCTGTCATGGTACTGAAGCAGTAAGTACTGAAGTTTCCAGATTGATAAGCTCTGCTTTGATCAACGCCCCTTTACTCAGGATGTAAATAAGTAATACTGTTTCAGGGTAATGGCTGGCCTGAGATAAATCCCTTTTCACCTCCTTAATTATTAACATTGCATTATTTTTCACCATAGGGGTCAATACCTCTCTAATGACACACACTAATTTCAGGCTGAATTACAGCTTTAATCCTGTCCCTGCTGGCTTCATCCTTCAACACACACAATCATGGAATACTCAATGCTGAAATCTGAGTTCTTTTGAGTCTAGTCTAATGTTCAAAAACATTTTAAATCATTTGAACTGTGACTTTACATCATTTACACTGTATTACTCAAACTAATCGGGACTTAAAGTGTTTGAAAATTCTGGTTCGATGATGTGGTTTAGTCAATTATCAGACCATTTTTATGTTTGCTATTACTTTCTTTTCTTAGATATTCTTTCATTGTATTTCTATGATTTGCGCCAAATCACATGTGCACTGTATTTTTCCTTAGCAGACTCAATTTTCATGACATATTGTAATTATTTTCTTTTACAACTTTATCCATATGTGATTGTGTGAACTCTGCAGTTCCGTAATGTTGTTGACATTTGGCTCAATATCTAACAAATGTGTCCTAACATCCTTAAAATACATATCATTCAGATGTGTTTTGTGTATGAGAGTTGTGGAAAAATTGAATGATACTGGTCAGACAAGATTTTTGCAATTTGTGCAAAATCAATATGCTTTTTCTGTAGCAATAATGTGAAAATGTACATGTTTGCAAAGAGATGCACTCTGAAAAACTGAAGCATGGAATACAATTGTCATAGAAATCAAATAATAGCTTGTGTAGCAATTCATAGTTAAAATAATACGTTAAAGGATCTTTGATCTAGAATATTGTGGGGCCTTGCTATTTTCTTCAAGTTGAAATTAACTGCATGTGCATAAGCTGAACTGTATAGGCTATATAATAATAAATTATTAAAACGTAATTTAACTAGAGCTCCACACAATACTGGTTTCTTTAAAACCACAATTTTCTGTTTTAACTTTGAATAATCACCAAATAATCTTTTTAACACTAATTATGGATTTTGTTTTCATGCAATGTCCAATGCAGGGTTTTGTCTAAAATAACATTTATTATATAATATAGTATATGTATAAATATATATATATATTTTTAATATTTATTTTTTCCTGGTAGCCGAAAAAAAAAAAAAGAAAAAACTTAATTAAGAGTTCCTGGTGTTGAACATGACTAATGCAGTGATTTTCTATCATGTTGCACATGTTAAAGGTTAATTAAATCTTGTTCATTTCTAAGCTGAATTGACAAATACATTGAGGCTGATAACTTGGGCACCTCTAATGGTTTCCACGAAGAATTGACTTTCTGTGATGTACACCTTGATTAACGGTTCTTTGAATGGAAGGAAGAACTGGTTCAGTTAATTCACCTCAGATCTTGACATTTGACACAAATGAGTTTTTTAGTGCCAGAATGATGGCATTTGACTAATTTGACACAGTTATCAACAGTAATCAAAGTCAGAAATGACTGTCTTTTCCCATCAATTATTAATATATCACGTAATTTATTAATTTTTGAAATAACAATTTTTTGACACTGGTAAAGGAAAAAAACAAACAAACAAACAAACATCTAATGTGAATGCTAATTCAGATTATCTTATTTCTTATACAGTTTGAGGTTGTTTTTCACAGCACAGGAGAATCTGTTTTGTTTCATTTTAGTATTAACTAAAATGTCTATAAACGTGAGACAAGTGTTAAAATACAAGCTGTAAAACATGCATTAGATTTAGGTAACCTAAAATATGGTTTATTTGATAACTACTTTGTATGGTGCAATAAAAATATAGGGCTATAAAATTAATTTGGAAAGCACAGGTCAGCTTATTTTGTCGGATTTTAATAAATTCATATTGAAATATAGCTGCATGCAATGATACGGGGCCCAGCCCAGAATGGGCAGCAACAGCGCTACAGAGCCAGAAGAGCATAGAATGTACATGAAAAACAGATTTAGAAGTACAGGTGAGAATAACCTCAAACTGAACAGAAGTTCAGATGAGAATGAACTCAAAATGAACAAAAACACATTTTTAATCCAAGAGGAGGAAAGATTAGTACACTGCTTATTCAGATAATAAAGGAATTGATGTGACACAACATTATACACACTTTTATAAAGTTGTACCAGCAGCAATTGAACCCACAATCTTTAAATCACATGCTTGTTGCTTATTGCTGCATGCCACTCGGAAGACACATTTTCACCCAGCTCCCCAGGGATCAGTACTTCAGTTGAGAATTAACTCAAAATGAAGATTTGGTATATAAATGCACTGCAAGTTATATTTAAAATCAGATTAGATCATTCTTAGAAAGGCACAATGTCTGGAACATAAGCGACTTTTGCACCACTTACAGTACCTCTTGTGGTCTGGGCATGTGCCACAGGGGATTCGAACCCACAACCTAAAAGGTCCAGGGCCTGTGGCTTAGCAGAGTGGGCCACTCAGTTGAAGCACATTCACTGGGCTGCTGAGGAGAGATTTTGGTATGGGAATGAGCACACAAAAGCATTACTTGCTATGCTAAAGTAATTAAGCATGTTAAAGCATTAAGCATGCTAAGCTAACTTAATGTTAACATAACTTATGGTTAACCTGATAGTGTAAGAGCCACATTAGAAAGCATGGCAACTGGTTAGCATGCTAAGCTAACTAACATAACCATAGACTGTAAAAAAAGATGGACGACGCGACGCCGCTTCCTTCCATTGTATTGAATTGAAGCCAAAATTGGCCAATGAATGGACGCTGACACGTTACGCATTATGTCAAAAAAAAAAAAAAAAAAGTTTGGAGCCTGGGCATGTGCAGAAGGAATCGTTAGTGGAGCCCGGAGGCGGAGTTGCGATATCAAACTTCCGCCCAGACGACTGCATCATCATTCATGTATTTTAAATAGACTATAAAAAATTATACACAATTTAAAATTTTACCTATAAAATAATAGGTGTTATGGGTGGCTGGTAGAGAGATGAGGCAGATACGGATTTCCACGATAATAGACACTTTACTTCAAACAATGGCAATGAACAACAGACAGACACCTTAACAAAACAGAGAACGGACCAGGAGTGAAGGGAGTGAGTGCAATATATGGGAGTGCTAACAATAGAGTCCAGGTGCAGGTGATCCGTGATGATGAGGAACTGACGAGGGAAGTGAGTGCAGGTGTGGAGAACAGGAGGATCATGGGAAATGGAGTCCAGGGGAACACGGGATCTGTAACAATAGGCTATTCTGTTTCTAGAGCAATAATATTTTTGAAACAGCAAATTCAGTAGATAAACTCAATGTAATATGCCACTAGAAACAACTCTAAATCGTCAGAAACGGTCCTGCCATTTTAAATCAAGTTCAGCTAACGTTACAGGAGATCGATTGCTGTAATTAGAGTAAGCTATCATTAGTTTTGTCCTGCTAATTATTATTTTATACCCATAAAAATGATAAGTAACTGCCAGATAACGATCACCTGCTTTTTCCCGACATGGTTAACATTAGGTGTGTTTTCTTAACTAATAACTTTTATTAATTAGCTTATAACGCCCACATTTAATATTACAGAAAAAAAGTTCAGTGATCCATCAGATCCTGTAGGTCGGTTAGTACAGTTTACTGCTGTAAACGAATAACAAAGAAATCGAAAATTAACAGTTAGTAATACATCTTCAATCTCCCCTCGAAGCTCCGACAGTCCTCAGAGAAGCTGTCAATCAACTGCGAATCATGATGACACGCCCCGTTTTTATAGCATCAAATTGCCAGCTAAAGTCTAAATCATCACAAAAACGAACAATTGAATATATATCAGCATGATAACAACTACCTTAAATGACCAAAAACATCTTTCAGAAAGTTTTATTTGAAACAGAATGTATTTTTAAGTTTTCACTGAAGTCTCATTCGACTGCTTTGAGAGGGCGGGGTTTATGACCTGTACTGCATCCAGCCTCCAGGGGGCGATCAAAGAGCCCGCAGCTTCACTTTTCAGGACGTATGAGACACACCCGAACATAACAAACACAGGCATGGCCGACTTCTGTGAGGTATTTCTCAGGAACGGTAGTGAATATCAAAAATCTGTTCAGTCATTTTTGTGCGGCTTGGTCCAAAGATCATCTGATCAAAATTAGCATCTGATCAAAATTAGTAGCAAAAATACTTTTCATTTGCTTTAAAATGGCAGAAAAATGAAACGATCGAAAGTGAAAAATTGGCATAAGCCAAGGAATTTAAGTACAAAGAAAATTGTATGTTGATGTTCCTAAATTTGGCATGGATCATGGTTCCGCGTACCAATTTTTCGATTTGAATGATCAAAGTTTTACCGAGGTACTGCCTCTGAACCAACATTGGGTCTAGATAGTTAAGTACACAACATGGTAACTTTTGAACCAAGATGAATAAAAAACTCTGTTCAGTCATTTCTGTGCAGCTCGGTCCAAAGATCATCTTAAGCCAATTTTCATAAGACTTGGACAAAACTTGAAGGAGGAATAGCAAAAAAAAAAAAAATAAAATAATGGAAAAAAAAGGGAAAAAAAAGGAATAATGTACTATACAAAATGGCCACTAGTGTAATCGGAGTCTTTACGTAAGATGTTGAATATGATCAGCATGATGAGATGAATCAGGTGTACTAAGTTTCATTTTTCTAGATCAAAGGGTTCAAAAGTTATAATTTTAACTTTAATTATTTGAACTGGTGATGGCACTATAGAGTTGGTCCTAGAGACTCCAAAGTTGGTCAGATTACTTTTCATTACCACCACTATAAATGTACCAATTTTCATAATTTTCTTACATACAGTTCATAGGGCTGCCATAGACTCCCAATGGGGAGGAGTAATAATAAGAAAACTAACATTTCCTTCTGGGCTTGGCCCCTAAATATCTGACTTCTCATAACAGACGTTGGAATTTTGGAAAATGTAAGCACCAAATGAGACACTAAGGAAATTGGGGTCTTCTTATGAGCTAAAGCATCTGATTCTTCAGTGGACAGAGGACAACTCAAAAGACGGAGCTCAAACACAAACCTGAGTAATTATGACACCACAGTGACGTTCACGTGCACTCATCTCGTAAATATGATAATTCTGAAATTATTTTAAGGGTGCTAAAGGTCCCGATGGACTCTGAGTGCACCTGACTGGGTTGCCAGTGCTTAATTTTTGTCCTCCTTCGTTGTGTTTTAATTAAGGACAGGTATTGTGAATTATTCCTCATGATCACAGTTCTTGCCCTCACTGTGCAGTAATGAATGTGTATTGTCCTTTGGCGTGTTGGCACTGGGCACTTCGTTGTTCATGTGGACATTATGATGCGTGTGCGTATTGTACGTGTGCCTCAGATTCCCTTGCGCAAGCAAGTTTGGCACTGGACAGCGGGCATCCGCTTTGCCAGCAGCTCGAGTCTCTTGGCACCATCACCTCTCGCAAAGCAAAGAAGCAAAATGAGCTTTCAGCTTCAGAAAAAGGCTCTTGTAGGCACACACATCCAGCGTCCAATTCTTCATCCAAAAGCAGCATTTGAGCTCATTTTGCATGCTGGGAAATTATGCTAGTTAGTATGTATAATTAGGATGTTTTGAGGTGTGTAATTTATTCCTTGCTAACGCAGACGTGTGTTCTGAGCACAATGGTCACATTTGGATGACTAGGAGGAACAACAGAAGGTTCTGGATGGGAATGAACTCACATTCAGTGTTGTACTGCAGTGGTCACCAGGGAATCCCCTGTGAATCCTCAAAGCCTCAGAGCTCCCCGAAGCCATACATATCTGCCTGTCTTTCTATCTATCTGGCATATATACCTTCAAGAAAGGTTTTGTAAATTTTTGACAAGTTTTACTTCTAGTTAAAACTTACAGCTATATGATTTTCTTTTATTAATTTTATTTTCTGTATTTTATTTAAAATTCTACTTCATAGCAACACCCTAGCAACCACATAACAATACTCTAGAAGAAATATACTCTAGAAAACACTTGGAAAGTTGCCTGTCAATGCCCTAGCGACCCTAGTGTAATTACATTAGCAATGTGGCAGTGGGTTTTGCAAAGGCAACACTAACATTTTTCATTCGAGAAAATATGAAAATGTAGTTGCACTTTTTTGAATTAATAAAGCCACATTTATGAGTTTTCATCAGGCACTCTTACATAGAAGTATTTGTTTTGTTTGCACTACATAATATAATATGTTAAAAAATATCCCAGATATTTGTGGTTGCTGTGAGGGAACAGACTCATTTATCACTTGGAGCCAGTGTGCGTTTTTCTTCAGAGCAAAGGCGACGCTTCTCCAGCCAAACGGTGGCAATAAATGAGAGTTTTATTTGCATGAGGTGACAGTGCGGTGGAAAGCATCAGCTATTATCTGTTATCATAATAACACATTAAAAAACCACACACTCTCCTCTCACATTTCTCCCCCAACTTCTCAAAGTGCTGTCTTAGGGTTTTCCTGCTTTTGCCGTTCTCATCCTTCATTGAAGAGTTCAGATATGCAAACCGAGCCCAGGGGGAGGCTATCTGTGCTTGACAGAGGGGTTAAGATGGTTAAGACGTGGAGCTCGGTTAATTTCGGGACTCTTTCAGAAGGGGGAGTGTGTCGCACCGCTTTGGAAAACAGCTTTTGTGAGATTATCGTGTGTGTGAACAGAGGGAAAAACTAGACAAAAGAGATGGCTCTGTTTAAAGCCGACACAAAGCTGGGAGTATTTTATTTATTTTTTTATTTGCCTTTGTGTTTGTTCACACACTGTGTATTTTTCTTTTCTTTTCTCTTTTCACCCAACCCCTTTCTTGTCTACACACAATTTCACACAAACATACTTTCTTCCCCCTTTTTCCTTATTTTCTCTCCTCATTCCCTTCGGGTCAAGCATGTGCCTCAGAGATATGTGTGCATTATCAGATGAAAGATGAGAAGAACCAGCAGAGAACCCCTCCGTCTGAGACTGAAATCTCTGATTAGAACTTCAGTAAAGTTATACCGAAATTGAGTTCCTCACAAAAAGACATTTAGGAAGAGAATGTTCCCTGCTGGAAAATACAGATAAAACCATCTTAAATTGGTAGCTGGTCTTACGTGGTTTCTAGCTTGTTCAGACTGCTAACTCATCGTTTAGTAGCTGGTTCAGTCTGGTAATTGATGGTCTTTAGTTGGTCCAAACTTGCCAAGCTGTGCTTGAAAACAAAGTTCATTTGAACAGCTGTGTGTGTGTGTGTGTGTGTGTGTGTGTGTGTGTGTGTGTGTGTGTGTGTGTGTGTGTGGTATTCCCTACGTTATGGGGACCCACAAGGATAGCAGTAAATTTTGACCTTATTGGGACATATAGGTTAGCTTATAAATCATACTAAATGAAATGTTTCTTTGATGGGTAGGTTTACGGGTAGGGATAGTGTAGGGGGATAATATACAGTTTGTACAGTATAAAAACTCATTACATCTATGGAAAGATGTAGTGCATAAAACATGGAGTGTGTGTGTGTGTGTGTGTGTGTGTGTTTTGGAGTTGTACTCATAATGCTTGGAGATTCTTTTATTTATTTATTTATTTATTTATTGCCTGAAGTCAGCATCTTTCACAGGATGGGAGCATGTTGTCTCACCTCTCTTGTTGTGTCTGTCTATATGTGTTTGTAATCTAGTTTTATTTATTTATTTATTTTTTGCTTAAATATTGCTAGTAATTGTAAAATAAATTGGGAATATTATATATATATATATATAATTATTAGGATTGCCATTTACATACAGTATATAAATATTTTAATAAATATTTTGTCTATGAGCCTGTTAATACGGCAATCTTTATATTGATTCATATTTCATATATAGTTCATATTTATTACATTGGGTCCTCAGGTCTTCAAATCAGGATCAGGTCTTCACCCTGCACTTCCATGTAGTTTCCATAGGGGGAGACAGAGCGATTCTGATGGTACTCTCTCATCCCACTGGCCTTTGAGGTCTGTATCAATATTTACAGGCGATAATTCTACAAACACGCATGAACCTTCAGATAGCACTTCAGAGGAGTCAATTTATATTTAGATTTTGGGAATTTGCAAATGCACACAGATTTTAAGAGTGTCTGAGTTACGTTTCTTTTCTTTGAACAGAACTTTTCTATCAGTCTAGCAGGGATTAAGCTCTGTCTTCTTCATAAAAGCAATAAGAGCATAGATGTTTCCATATCTTGTTGAGCCAAGAGTGAGGAGACGGGTCAGTCCTGTTCAGCAGTACATTTAGATTTTTTTTTTTAATGCATATGCTTGCGTTGCAGTTTAAGGAAATATTTCTATAACAAGGAACACCATGTAATATGTTCTATTCAAGCTTTAATATTTATGACTTGATTATTTACACAATAAGAAGAAAATGAACGTGACATTTCCAAGTTATCCACTGTTTAGTGAGGAATTGACCTTTATATTGCTTCATAATGTTCCATATTTTTAAAAAATGGAACGTTTTTGCTAATTGCTAATAATTACTGATGTTTGTGCATTTTTTTTTCGTACCAAAATTATTTCACTTCCTTTACGATGACGCCATGGAAAGTGAAATTGAGGACAGGAACAATCTATAAATTGATTAATAATTAAAAATAAAACATGTTTTTTTGAAACATTTGATTAGAGAAAGCAAAAATTCTAGAAACACTTAGAATATTTCAACATGATACATGTAGAATATGTTAAATATATAGAGGATTTTTTGGATAATTTCTATGTTAAAGGTGCCCTAGAACTTTTTTAAAAAAAGATTTAATATACGTCAAAGGTGTCCCCTGAATGTGTCTGTGAAGTTTCAGCTCAAAATACCCCATAGACTTTTTTTAATTCATTTTTTTAACTGCCTATTTTGGGGCATCATTATAAATGAGCCGATTCAGGGCTACTGGCCCTTTAATTCTCCTGCTCCACGCCCACGGAGCTCACGCTTGCCTTGAACAGTGCATAAACAAAGTTTACACAGCTAATATAACCCTCATCTTTACAAAGTGTTCATCATGCATGCTTCGGATTATGTGAGTATTGTATTCTGTTATATTGTTTACATTTGATTCTGAATGAGTTTGAGGCTGTGATCCGTGGCTAACGGCTAATGCTACACTGTTGGAGAGATTTATAAAGAATGAAGTTGTTTATGAATTATACAGACTGCAAGTGTTTAATAATAAAAAATAGCGACGACTCTTGTCTCTGTGAATACAGTAAGAAACGATGGTAACTTTAACCACATTTAACAGTACATTAGCAACATGCTAACAAAACATTTAGAAAGACAGTTTAAAAATATCACTAAAAATATCATGATATATGGATCATGTCAGTTATTATTGCTCCATCTGCCATTTTTCGCTATTGTTCTTGCTTGCTTACCTATGATTCAGCTGTGCACAGATCCAGACGTTAATACTGGCTGCCCTTGTCTAATGCCTTTCATAATGTTGGGAACATGGGCTGGCATATGCAAATATTGGGGGCGTACACCCTGACTGTTACGTTGATCACTGTTAACTTGATCACGTAATTTTGATAAAAGCAAAATGTAAATTTCATCTTTAAAAAGTTTGAGTTTAACCAGTATATCACCCAGGATATTAAGAAATGTATGATGGGGGGCATAAAAACGAGAATGGCCGAGGTCAGGAAACTGTCTCTCTCTCCACCTGGTCTTACAGGGCGGATGATTGCTTCTAGTGCTGTATTAGAAGTGTGACAGGGTTTTGGTGTGAATCCCCAGCCATAAATCCCTCCAGTCAGAGAGTGAGAGAGAGAGGATGAGGGAGATTGAGAGAGTGAGAGATAGTATGTCAAGTGCCACGCTTTAGGGGACTTTAATTAGGATTTGTCAGATTGGAAAAGCTAATGCCTCTCCCTGACTCCGACACGGATCAGAACAACTGGAGTGGGCTGAGAAGGAGAGAAAGAATAAATACTTGGAAATCAAATAAACTGCAAAATGGCCAACCGTCTCTCCAGAGAGCACAGGGAGGTTACGCTCGCTTCACTGGAGGGGAGAAATGTGGCAATGAAGAGGCATGCTTAGCTTTTCCACACACATTCTGAGACTGAGGGGAGATTACCATGCTCTGTAATGTTCTGTGAGGTTTATCACTCATTATTTGTTTCTATTCAAAGTAGGTAGCCAGCAGGGGTTTAGAGTAGACAAGCTCCATTTGAGCTACACTGAGAGTGGAACGACCCCGTCGAGTCCTCAGAGGAACCTAATCCAAGGTCATTTTGAGGATTGTGTGGTTGAGTTACATCAAAATCCCCAAAATCCCTCTGCAGCAATTTAGGGTCTCTCAATCCAAGCTGACCCCTTTAGGTAAGCCAGAAACTAACCTGGATTGAAAGTAATATTCTCGTTGTCTACATCTTCCTATGCTTAGTGCTTTGCTCTAAAACAACCACATATCATGAAACTGTGTTAGCCCCTTTGAAACCGTCTACTGTCAATGCATCTTTTACGTTTAAAAATGTTCAAATTTCTTTTGCATTAGATAAAATATCAATCCAAATAGTATCTACGGTACAGATACTGCTAGAACTTAATTTTGCTTGTTTTTGCACGGTGTTTTAGTCGATACATTGGCTGTATTTTTTTCTTTATTGTCGACATTATATCTATTTTTTTTATCATTTTATACCTGTAACGGTTCAAATTACTCACAGTTTTAGGGTCATGGTTTCGGTATGGTTCGGTAAGTGCTATGTTCAGGGAAAAAAGGACTACTGTCAAATAAAAATAAATAAAATAAGAACAAATATTCAAATTACAAGCAACAGCACAAATAAATACAACAGAACAAAGATACAAATAAAATAAACAGTGCTTTTCTGGTTATTTAGGTAGGCCTATCTAACAGTAGTTAGGTACAGAAATTGACTAGTGATCAAATGTTAAAAGTAATCAAATGTAAAATAACATTGCATATAATCTTCACTGTATAAATTAAATAAAGAGTAATCATTAATAATGTTACAAAAGCTATTCAATCAAGAGCAGTGAGTGATTTCCTTGTATTTTGTTGTTTGATTAACATTAAAAAAACGCAGACAGCAGGAATATTAGGCTGCTGTCACTTTAAGACATAATGCGCAGATGCAAAATACTGATACTTACACACATGCGTTGTCCTTCTTGACTGTTTATGTTAACTTAGATGGACTTGTTCACAAAATTTTTGTGTGAATTTGTCCGTTCAAGCGCAATACTTGACAGAGAACTCAATATTGGCGTGCTGTCTGAGACGCAGCTTTCTATGTGCGCTCTTCAGATGCGTGCACACACAAATCTTCTCAGTTCTCACACAAATCATCTTCGCGAGTTCTCTTTCGTGTCTTCTTGTGCTTAATTGTTTAAATTGGCAAGGCTTAGATGAGTTTAGTTTAAACACAGATAGCAACGTGTGCTGTTCAGGTCTCACCTGCACTCAAGCGCTACCAACACCTGGGTGATGACAGCATAAAGGACTGCTCATATTAGAGCACATGGCACTTCTATTGAACAAAGTGTACAATGAGTGACTGTTTTGTCCACGTTTTTTTTTATCATCACTGTTGCAACGTATTGAGAAGCCAGAATGCGTATCCATCGACAGACACATACATTAGCCAAATTCTGTCTGTTTTATGTGTTGTTCTTTTCAACAAACCATATTATAGATGTGTCGTCAGATTTAAGATGAACTGCGGTGTAAGTGCGTGCCGAACCGTAGGTGGAGAACGTGGGTTAGATTTTTTACAGAGAATGTTACACCCCAGTAGAAGTCATTAAGGATGTTATGGCCAGCACATCACTTTGTTTTGCTTGTCTAGTAGGGGCTTGTGGGTCTCTATCACCTTAGTTTGACTTAGTGATGTGTGTAAGTGTGTGTTGGTTGTGAAGTACAGTCATCTACTTGCAAACAGACTCTCAGACCTCCCACTGATGTGGCTTCACTAGGCACAAAGACACACATATTTGCCAAAAACATGTTGAGAAATCTCAAGAGCTGTACACACTGGAAAATATAAACAACTAAGGAAAGAAACAACCAACAGTAAGCATATTATTATTATTATTATTTTATCAAACTAATGGAGCCATTAGCAAGTGGATATCAGTCTTTTAGAAGTGTTATTTCCAGAGCTTTTTGCAACTTATTATTATATGGGATACAGAGAGAGGGAATGGAATTTACACACATTTCAGGTAGATTTAAACTTGCATCTCCCAAGAGCATCTGTTTACTTACCTGCTAAAATGATTTCTTAATGTTGTTTGATGCTTGGTATACTTTATCTTCAATGTTTTTTTTCCTGAGCATATCGAAACAAAGTGCAAATCTGTTTTCGATTCTAAGCTCATGTTTTTGATGTGAACTTTCCACTTTCTTGCTGGAAACCTCATAAAATTACCATTTGAGACACTATCTGCAACAATTGTCACATAGAGGCCAAAACGGGACATGACATTTGCATTAGCCATGTGAAAGAACCTTAAAGGGTTAGTTCACCAAAAAATGAAAATTGTCATTAATTACTCACTCTCATGTCGTTCCATACCCGTAAGATTTTCGTTCATCTTCAGAACACAAATGAAGATATTTTTGATGAAATCAGAGAGCTTTCTGTCCCTCCAGACACTAAAAAGTTCATAAAGAGATCGTAAAACGAATCCATATGAATTGAGTGGATTAGTCCAAATTTTCTGAGGAGACACGGCTTAAATTCTCATATAAAAATTCATCAGCTCACACATCAGTTGCAGTAAATGGAAGCTCAAGCATGTTTGCGTGATGTTGAAAAACTATTGAGGTTCATTCTCGTGTTACACAGCATGTTTGATCTTGTGTGTCAAGCAGGTTTGGTTGAGCTTCTGTTTATGTTCACTGATCAATGTTTATATGTGAATATAAGCCTAAATTCAATGTTCATCATAAAGTGATCGACTCTCTACAGAAAATTTGGACTAAACCGCTCAATTCATATGGACTAGTTTTACGATATCTTTATGAACTTTTTGAACGTCAACGTGTCATTTGCGTAGCTTTCTATGGAGGGACAGAAAGCTCTCAGATTTCATTAAAAATACCTTTATTTGTGTTCCGAAGATGAAAAAAGTCTTGTGCGTTTGCAACGACATGAGGGTGAGTAATTAATGACAGAATTTTCATTTTTGGGTGAACTGACCCTCAGTCTTTACCTAGTTTTTGTGGATAACATCTCAACATCATAACATGTGTGTATTGACGAACCATGTTTGGTTCTGTAATCTTGCTGTGACTAAACTCTTGACTGTCATTTGTGCCTGTGAGGATTTTGGCTGCCATTAGAGTTCGTAACAGATGAGTGGGGTGTGTTCGCAGGTGCTGGTTGGCTCAGAGTAAGACATGCAAAGGCTGGAGCCACATAGAACAAACAGAAACCTGATAATTGTCCAAATTTGTTCTCATTTGTCTTCTGGAGCACAAGCCCTCAGGTGAATGTGGATGTATGCCTGCATACTAGTGATAGTCTCAGTATACTATGACATGTCCTGATTTTGCTGAGTTAGATGTGTTCCTGGGTCAACATATTTTGTTGATCTTGGAACATCATTCCTTTTCAAAAATGTAGTCTTATCCCTACCCCTAACCTAAACCTACCCATACGTTATCCCTAAAATCAGAGGAAAATGGTAGGTGAATAATACTGATGTAGAAGCACCTAACCCTGGTTGTAAGTCTAAACCTTACATAAACATTAAACTTGTCCCTCAAATCTGATTGGTTGATTGGAATGTTGTACCAGGATCCAGGAACATTTTGTACTTGGTGAAATCACCTTCTGCATACTGTATGTGCACATTTTTGTACTTAAGACACAATACATATATACATACACAATACAATCAATTATAAAGCAGTTCTACGGAAGACAAAAGTGCCATTATTCTGCCCAAGTCAGTTTAGTGTTGATCAGTGCAGTTATAATAATAACTGTCAGTGTTGCAAAGTTCATCAATAATGAAATGACTTCAAAGGAATTCATTAGAATTAGAAACTTCAAACGTCATTAGAATCAGAATTCTTTTGCATTTTATTTAAATTTAGATTTTGAAACAGCTACCTTTTGTCATTTACATCAGAATTAAAGTTCAGTTTCCATTTGTATTTACTTTTACTTCAGAATTAGAAACAATTAACTACAGTTGGACACCATTAGCATTTGAATTAAGATTTAAATGCTGATATGTTAATTTTTAAATAAATTAATTTAGATTTTTTTTTTTTTTATCTCCCCCAAGGGCGCCCTAGATTCTGTTTAAGTACTTCAGTGGTGTGAAGTGATTAACTTTCCTGTGGGACTGCAAAGAAAATCGATGAACTTCAGTGTGTCCTTGAAATAATGCCACTACATTCATATTACAAACATTAGGGGCTTGCAAAGGTAAGCATCTGTACTATTAAGTAGACCTATTAAACCTTATTAAAAGTGTAACTCGTCCGACCCCATTTGTGTTATAGAAATGTTTGTAGAATGCTGGCTTAAATAATTAGCAATCAAACATTTAGTTTTTCTTCTTTCTCTTTCACTTTTCTTTGTCTTTGAGTCTTTCTCTCTCATTCAGCTTTGCTCTGCTTCTTTCCTGTCCTCTCTTCTCATTCACGCATATGTTCATGAAATGCTTCATTAGCTTCAGGATCAAGGGAAAGTTCCACTTGAGAGAGAGTATCTTGAAAGATGTTTTAACAGCACATAAACTGTTTTTGCATATTTGTTGTATAGTATAATAAAAAAAATATCAGAGCATGCTGTGCAGAATGCTCCCACAATGCAATGCACTTTACTTGACCTTCCATTTCCAGTGTGACAGATTAACCAGAACTGATATCCGCCACAATTAAAGTTAAAAGGCAAAACAATATTTTTATTTCTTAAATTATACCTGGGCAGTGCTCCATGAAATCATAATCGACAATCCTTTTTTATAAAAGGTTGCCATATTTATTATAAATTATTTTGTAATCTTTAAAGGTGCAGGAAGCGATTTCTGAGAAACAATTCTTTCTTTGCTCTGCCCCCAAAATGCACCAACACACAATTGCAAGAGTTTATCAAAGCTGAAGCAAAGCAAAATAATTCTTCATGAAAAATAAAGCGAAGATGGTGAATGAGTGACAAGGAAGAACAGAAAATGAACATACAGCACACAAGAGTATATACAAGCAAGAGTTCAGTGTTAGTCACCAGCAGCACACCAGCTCCAGACAAATAGTGACACTCAAAAATGTCTTGTAACTATAGCTAACATTACAACAGCAGCATATTTTGGTTCCGTGAAACACAGCAAAACCAATGTTACTGACAGCAGAAGCAACACAAACACATTTTCAGGCCTTCCCACTTAGGTCTCTCCAGCGCTGGGAATCTTTTCTAATATTAACGTGAGTCCTAAAGTTCTTTCCTGATCATAACCGTTCTTTTTCCAGTGATATTCCTCTGACCTTTTCTCTGTTGTCTCTCAGCCATCTCTCTTTCTACAGTCTTTCTTCAAATCTTCCCCTTGCTCACTCTCTGTCCTCCCCCATCATGAGTGGACACGCCCCTTACTGCTGATTGGCTACAAGTATGTTGTGGCGCTTTGTCTGATCTGTGTTTCTCAGAAATTGCTTACTGCACCTTTAATAACAATAACTTCCCCTCCCTCTTGCAACAACTCTTCTCTTCTCTTCTCTTCTCTTCTCTTCTCTTCTCTTCTCTTCTCTTCTCTTCTCTTCTCTTCTCTTCTCTTCTCTTCTCTTCTCTTCTCACGTGCTTACTGGCGTGAGGGCGGAACAACCTGTCACTCACATGAAATCCACTAATAGCAGGCCACAACCATCTAATGCAGGGGAAGAAAAGACTTTTGCAACTTCCATTTTAATGCCAACGTTAAACATGCAACTCAAATAGGTCATAGAGGACAACTTTTTTTTTTTTTGTTTTTTTATTGATATTACTATCATCAATATAACAGATCAGATATGGAAAGTCAAGCTGAGCATTGCCTTTCGGGATACAGTACCTAGTCAGTATGAAGTACTGTATATGCTTAAAAAATGTGCCTACCTTGCACAGTATTCATACTGTATACTGTATAAATAGTATGATAGAATGCTATTCTGAACGTAACCTATGCCAGACTTCTGACAGTGTGTGTGTGTGTGTGTGTGTGTGTGTGTGTGTGTGTGCGCAAGGGAGATCCATCTCTGATTAAATCATGTTCCAGCTATCACACCACCTGTTCAACACGTCCTGACTCGCACACACCTCATTACCCCCAATATGGCCATTACATTGATTAATCACGAATGTTAATTGAAATATGGATCTAAAGCCTGCTACGTATAAATTAGAGCATTTAATGAGCATTAGCAGCAGTGGAAAATGTCTCAGCAGTGTAAGATGCAGTGAAAGTGTGAGCGTCTTCTTGTGTTTTTTTTTTTTCACTGCAGAAATTATTTTTTAAATCAGTATTTTTAGTCTCGTTTTTCTATAAAAGGTCTAAATGTCCTAAAACAAAATGCATTCAGTAAATTAATGAGATATTAAGATTTTTAAAAATGTCTAATTAAGTTTATTTTTCTGACCTCAGTGGCCAATTGTTTTTAACCACAATTCTAATGAAATTTAGTGAGGTTCGTGTCTAAAAAGATAAGGATATATATATATATATATATATATATATATATATATATATATATATATATATATATATAAACAAGTCTCATTATTTTACAGCGTTTCTCCTCTTGATTTAATGATATTTCCATTTTTTTTTAATGAAAAATAAGACAAAATCTATTTTTATTATTATTTTTATTTCTATTATCATTAAGAAAATTACTATTATTATTGGGAGGATTTAGTACTCAGAAGAGGTTGAAGGGAGCACCACTTGTGTCCCCTCAAAAATAAGGCCATGATGCCCCTCCTTTTATAAATGTTTAAATGACTGGATAAATAATAATAATACAAAAATAATAATAATGCTGCAAGGCTCTTAAAATGTTTTATTGCTAAGATTATGCATGCTTTAGGTCATGGACTTTAAGTTGCATGTGGGTAACATGCATGTGATTTCAGCTAGTGAGATATTGGATGGTGAAATATTTATGGTGCTCCTCAGGGTTGTTAAACAGCTGGACAGCAGCAAAATGAAAAAAAAAAGAAAAAAAAAACTAACATGAGAAAACTATTGAGAGAAAAATGAAAGCGAATGTTTTTTTTTTCATAAGCCTCATCTTATTAGAGTATCGGAGGTGGACAGAATAAATAACAGTGTGTGTGTGAGAAAACTCCCACAGACCTTAATTACCGCGGTAATGTAGCCAGAATTCCCATTTGTCTTGCTGTAATTCCAGAGCTGGAACCTGAGCGTATGTGTCATGAAACAACCAAGATTTACAAGTGCTCCTGATGGCCGAGGTGTAGATTTATTCACCACCGCACACATACACACTCTTACTCCGGACAATGAAAGTGTAATGCATCAGAGGCTGTAAGGCAAATGACCCTGCTGATTACAAGTGGGAGTATGCGCACACACACACACACACACACACACACACACACACACACACACACACACACACACACACACACACACACACACAGAGTCAAGGGTAGATGGAAGTAAATCAAGAGCAGAATAAATAGCCTGAGGATATGAAAAGAGCTCATATCTTATACAATGGCATAAAGTAATAAAACACACAAACAAAAATTACTGATGATCTAGGTGAAATTTAACACCTTCGGCATATTATTTCCCAATGTCACTCTCTTTGTAATGGAATGCTTTGAAGGCCGTAGAGGAGACCCATAATACTAGGCAGCTTTATTTGTCAAGGTGCAAAATGATAGATGAGATGATAAAGTGATGCCCTAAATTTGAACTTAATTTTATTATATTCTCTCTAATTAAACAACTGCTGTGAGTCTTATTTCAATAAAGACGGACTAATTCTTTTTGTTTTTTCATATTGCATTGTCTGTATTTACAGCCAATTTGCCCTCAAGAAACTAGGACGTCAATTATGAAAACCCGATGAAGACTCATCAGCCACTAATGAGAGGTGAAAAGGGAATCCACAGGTAAGAAAATTGCAAATGGTATTTCAGTTGTTTCCCCTTTACAGTATTGAGCAGGGGCGTAAATCGCGGGGGGGGACAGGGGGTCAGGACCCCCCTATCTGAGTGCTGTCCCCCCCAATAAAATATATAATTAATAACCACGCTAAGTATTGTACATAAATTATATAAACTTAAAATAATTGTGTAAGTAGTGAAGCAATACAAACGCAAACGGGCGTTTTAAGTTTAGAAACATTTTGAGTCACCCCTCCCTTGCCTCACAGTGGTTTGGTCCACCGCGCACGTCACACTCGCGTGTGTGTAGATTCTGAAGAAGTCCGGCGGCGCCGGCGGGAGAGAACAGTTCTACAGTTCCAGTAAGTCGGCTGTCAAGGCTATTTTATTCAAAAACATCGGATGAAGTGATTATTTTCTCTTTAATGCTGACGGTGCTGAGTAATTAGTCATAACAACAACAAAAAATGTGATAACTGATGATTTTATTTTCAAGTGAGTCCGCTATTTTAGCGATTATAATGTTAAGTTACCTAGCTTATTTACCATATCTTGTTGGATATTATAAGATAAGTCACCCACACCAACAACAACAATTAACATTGTGATACGAATATGTGAACTGTAATAAGGCTAACAGATTTACTGTTGTGTGTTCGGTTATGCTTAGTGTGTATTCACAAAGACTAAAAGGGACTTTGGTATTCATCGTATTTTGGTGACTTGGTTGTAAACAACTTCAAAAAAAAAAAAAAAAAAAAAAAAATATATATTTATATATAATATAATATATATATATATATAATATATATAAGATCTTCTCTGTAACATTACATATATTCTTTATAAGTAAAATTTTGGCTGTGTTATTTGTGTCCCCTTCAAAAATTGCTCTTAAGAAATTTTATGTTTATTGTCCCCCCCTACTGTCAGATGAAATTTACGCCCCTGGTATTGAGATTAAATTGAGAGCGCATTGAGTCTATATATTAAATATATTCTCAGATATTTCTTGATAGAGAAAGTATACTAGTGATCATGAGCTACACTATCTTTCAGAATTTGGGGTCTGTAAGATTTTTAAAAGTCTCTTCCTCTCACCAAGGATGCATTTATTTGATCAAAAATACAGTAAAACTGTAATATTGTGAAATATTAAAATAATTGTTTTCTTTTGTCATATATTTTAAAATGTGATTAATTATTCCTGTGATCAAAGCTGAATTTTCAGTGTCACATGATCCTTCAGAAATCATTCTAATATGCTGATTTGCTGTTCAGGAGGCATTTTGTATTATTGTCAATGATGAAAACAGTTGCTGCTGCTTAAAGGATTAGTTCAGTTTAAAATGTAAATTACCCTATGATTTACCCTCAAGCCATCCTAATATATGTCTATATGTATATGACTTTCTTCTTTCAGAAGAATACAAACGGAGTGCAGGGAAAACACCTGTTTGAAATTCAAAAAATTGCATCCATCCCTCATAATCATACTCCACACGGCTCAGGGGGGTTAATAAAGGCCTTCTGAAGCAAAACGATGCGTTTGTGTAAGAAAAATATCCATATTTAACAAGTTATAAAGTAAAATATCTAGCTTCTGCCCGACCGCCTTCCGTATTTCTGTCTCCTAAGCTGTGAAAGAGCAACTTCTGAGCGATTAGTTTTCTTTTGGACAGATATAGATGAAAGAATCAAAACAAAAAAGCAAAAACAAAACTAAATCAAGATAAACATTCAATTTTACAAAGTGTCTGAACATTACAAAACAAAATGTATCATCAATTTCAAAAGTCTCTTTTGAAAGCCAAATGCATACTGAGGCATGTGAGGAACACCAGGCATGGACACGGTGACGTTGGTCCCACAGACTGGCAAATCGCTGGCTAACAGACTGTTTGAATCCCTTTATAAATGTGACAGACACTGATGCCGTGGCCACAGCCAGACCGTTATCTCCAGACTGAAGGAGACCTTTTAAAATGTGACGGTTTTGAATCGCATCTGTCAAAACTGAAAGGAGAAAATGACGATTTCATCCCCATTAAGCATCAAAGATCGCATTAACCTCCACTGAGCTTTATGCAATGTTAAAATTCTGCTTTAGAACCTCAACAGTTTTCACAGGCCATAAAAATGTTCATGGATTCATATGTGATGTCTTTTGAATATTAGACGACTTCTCTTTTTGATATAAATGCACCCTGATGCATTTAACTGGTGTTTTTAAAAAAAAAAAATTTATGCTTTGCCCTGTCGCTAATACATCTTCCTAGTTTATGTACACGATCAATTGTTGCACAGTATTACAAAGAAATATTTGTCTTTGTAATCTTTTGTCATCAAAATTATTCCACCTCTGAAAAAACTTTCCTTTTCAGGTGAAGTTACACCTTATTTCGATGGCCTTTCTACTAACTATAAGTAACTTTAAAAAATACATGTCAACTAACTCTTGTTAAATTATTTTTAGCCTGTTAGGGTTTAGGTGTTAGGGTTCAGGTTAGTAGAATAAGTTGATGTACTTGCAAAGTTACTAGAATGTCTGCTGGGGAGCATCCAAATAAAGTGTTATAGATATTAAGCAGACAGTTAACTAATACTCTATTGAGAGTTAGTTGACATGTAGTTGCAAAGTTATAGTTAGTAGAATGTCCAAAGAGGACCATGGAAAAAAGTGTTAGCAAGATTTATTTTCGGATAGTTTCACTCAAATATATGCCACAATACATAAGAAAATATTGTTACTCCTGTTACATTGTAACTTTAAGTACGTCAACAGTGGTCTGCAACACTTAAACCGTTCTCTCTACACAGTGTACTTCCACTGTACATTAAAACCAATAATTATACTCTCGAACAGCTCTCAAGTTTAAAAGAATTTAGAAATATCCATCCATCTTCATGATCGTGTTTTGTTCCCCCACCTCCATCCCCCCCCATAGTGCAGTGCTCCTCTTTAGCCTGCACAGGGATTAATTATTTTCATTCTCCATAATTTGGTCCCAACACCTGTGAGCAATGAGGACAGCAAAGTCTATAATTACAGCACTCCATCATCCAAACAAGGTTTCCACCCTTAAATCTAACGTGATGAAGTCGTGATAACGAAGGAGGCTGATGTGTGTCGTGGGAAATGTTAGGGGTTGATGGGCTACGTTTATAATCATTCTAATCATTCATTTATTGATGTGTTTCCCAGATATGTTTTCTTGAGTTGGAGAGTTTTAGGGTTTTTAGACATTTGATGGAGGCTGTACATGAACATAAGGTAGATCTGAGAGGATTGGATGGAATAGAGATTTGTAAAGTTATATAAGCTATATGCCTATATCATATATCATTAGGAGACAGACTGATATTAATTAATTCAAAGAAGTGTATGTTCATTTCATGCCTCAGTATGTTACAAATATAAACTTCCTTTTAGAAGTAGGCTATTTCCCTTTTTTCATGCCGTATGCTTTGGATAGGAATGTTTTTAATATGTTTTGCTTTTTTGGATGAAGGATTTTTTGGATTTTTAAGATGAATACAAGATGGCTTCCAATGGAAATCAGATTTGTTTCTTGTAGACAGTGATAAGAAGGATAATTTACTCACCCCCATGTCATCCTAGATGTTTATGTCTTTCTTTCTTCAGTCGAAAAGAAAATGTTTTTGAGGAAAACATTCCAGGATTCTTCTCCATATAGTGGACTTCAGTGGCTACCAACCGGTTGAAGGTCAAAATTGCAGTTTCAGTGCAGCTTCAAGGGGCTCTACATGATCCCAGCCGAGGAATAAGGATCTTATCTAGCAAAACAATTGGACATTTTCTAAAAAAAATATATATACTTTTTAACCACAAATGCTTGTCTTGCACTAGCTCTGCAATGTGCCATGCTTTACGTAATCATGTTGGAAAGGTCGTGTGACGTAGGGAGAAGCGAATGTGCAAAGACTAAGTCAAACGGCCTTTACAAAAAAAAAAAAAGGTAAAACAATTGGACGATTTTGAAGTTGGAGGAGAAAATGAGATGGAAGTTTTCACCGTGCCGCGCGCGGTATTACATCATGCGTGACCTTTCCAATGTGATTACGTAATGCGTGGCGCATCGCAGAGCTAGTGTAAGACAAGCATTCTTGGTTTAAAAGTTGTTATTTATTTTTTTAGAAAATGACCAACCTTTTCACTAGATATGACCCTTATTACTTATCTGGGATTGTGTAGAGCCCTTTGAAGCTGCATTTAAATTGCAATTTGGACCTTCAACCCGTTGGTTGTTGTTGAATTCCACTATATAGAGGAAAATCCTGGAGTGTTTCCTTCAAAAACCATAATCTCTTTTCGTCTGAAGAAAGAAAGACATAAACATCTTGGATGACATGGGGGTGAGTAAATTATCAGGAAATTTTAATTCTGAAGTGAACTAATCCTTTAAGTGGAGTGCAAATGAAGATGAAGTGTCTCACTTTCTCAAATCCATCTCACGTTTCTTCTCTAGAGGTTCAGAAGAGATCTCAAAAATGTCTCAAACTGCTCAAATACCAAAGTCTGCAATCAAAGGTCAGAGATGTCAAACATTTCTCATCAAATTCTTCCAAGACCAAATGATCTGAACTGCTATTCACATTCATTTTATTGCACTATATTCTTGCTGGATGTCAAACACCGTCTTATTTGTGTCGATTTTCATTCACGCAAAGAAAATGTAGGAGAAAATTGAGTCAGAGTTGATATTTTTAAATGAGTCTTTTAAATGAGGAGCCGCTTTCATTGTACATGGCAGTACTGTAATTCAGGATCGTTGAACGAGACTGTGTTGTTTTCATCTTTGTTGACTCTGACAAGTCTTGCTGTGATTGCAGCAAATGTATTGTGAGGTTGTCATCAATAATCCACTCCGCAGCTGTATGGAACAAATCAGGGACAATACAGGGTCTAGAAGACACTACAGAGTAGGAAAGCACACTGAAAATTCACTTAAAATGTCACGTTTTCTGCTCCTTCCCTTTGTGTTGGGCAAACACTGACAGGTGCAGCTGTTAGGATCACAATGTGACAATGACATGTGAGTAGTTAATGTTCTTTTGACCTCCATTTCATTTGAAAGATGCTTATTTCCAATAAGAAGGTTGTGACAAAACAAAAGCGTACAGGATAAATGGACATTTTTTACTTCTATTCTTAAATGGCTTTTACATGTTTAAAGTTGTCATTCTTTCAGATGTCAAAAACTGCCATTTTGTCAGCTTTTTATGTGCTCATCATGTCTAAAATTACCTTACTGAGCGATTTGCAGTGATTCGGTTGTTTTTATCCATCTTGAATTGGTTGGATTTTAAAAGTAAATCCATTTTTATTTTATGTGTACTTCAGAACAGCTTCATATAATAAGCTGATTTTTATGGCTATCAGTGATTTGTTGCATATAGTAAACATGCTGAATGACTGATGGGTCGTGTGCACTTAAAAGCTTCTTTCAAACAGAAATAACATCTTTTCTCTGTGCAGCTAGAGAACACACGCTGGTCGCATCTCTGCCAGTAAAATTTTTTTTTAAATGCAACCTTTTTCAGAGAAGTGTCTCTTTACCAGCACGACACTTATAAATACGCTAGCTGTCAGGAATCAGCTCTTCATCAAAAAAATGGAGGTTCCCCACAGGATACTTCATAAAGAAGTGCCGATTGCAGACCTCTCAACTCTGACAAACATCAATAGATCAACCCAAAAAAAAAAAAAAAAAAAAAAAGGTGCCGTGATGCCTGCAATAATCTGCTCAAATCTGTTAGGATGCGACAATCAATTTGCAGAAGTAATTAGCATACCAATTAAAAGTTATTACATTGATTCTCATTATATATCAATTTTCCACTCTGTTCTCTCTCTCTGCTGTTGGAACATCTAATGAAATAAATTGAATGTAATTGATAAAATAATTAGGCATCATTTAATATGCCAATTATCAAAACGAGTAGACTCATGGGTTTTTCTCCATATTAATTTTTCTCAGCACTAGGGGATTATGTGATGTGAAAGCATGTGCCAATTTGGAAAATCCAGTAACTTGTGAAGAGAAAATAATCTGAGGATTATGTAACTGACATCCTTTGCTCACATTTCATGCTAGAGTTTTGTTTTAACACCCAGATGGTGTAAAATCACAAGTTGAGGACTTTTAAAGATGAAAGATTCATGTGTTGATCTCTGTGAGACCCATTTTGTTTACTTTCTTTGATCATTTTCCCTCCAATAATTATTGATTGCAGGTTTCATGGCAGTAGTGTTGCACTTTATTCTCTTTTTAGTCAGTGTTTAGTTTATTCAGTCTCTCTTCAGTCTCTTTTTCAGTGTAGTCTGGGCTCAGAGCTGGGCTGTTTGATTTGTATGTTGGAGTTTTTGAGAAAGTGTTGAATCTTGGTGTGGGCTGGGTTATTAGAAATCGAACCTCAACCACATGCACAAATTTAAATGCTTTATTTTGAATTACAATTAAAATGAATAGCTTTTATTTAATTTTTTTATTATTTATATATTTTTTAAAATATATTTTTAAATATAAATTTTTTTTGGACATATTATCCTTAGTATTCTTTGAAGTACCTTGGAGTAATATGTGAACACCTTAGAATATGAATATGTCAAAATGCGCTGTGTCCAAAGTCACATACTGAGTAGGTACTACATTTGAATTTGAATTTACTTTGCGACTGTTAAAAATGTATGTACTACATAGTATGAAGGTAGAATGAAATTTGGATGTACTACATCCACCGTGTTGTTTCTATCAAGTGACCTACCAGCGTCAGTTGCGTCGATTCACTGCCAATAATAAATTCCCTCCCGTGGCCTCATGGGATAGTAAAGTGTCCATCATATGCATACTTCAGAATCTCGGCGGAAGTAGTAGGTCATCCGGGGACTTTTCGCCTACTGTTTTCCGAATACTATGTACTCGGACATATTACTCTGTTGGCATACTGTTTTTTGTTTTTTGCATACTATGTAGTAGGGGAGTGTTTGATTTTTGTTTGCAACGTTAGTGGTCACCCAGCGTGCTATGCTTTTTCAAGCTTGATCTTATTTCTCACTTGGACTATGAACTATGTGAAACTGGTTTAGGGTGTATACATACAGTACATAAAATGATTTTTCTAATACTTTTTCAGTCTTTCTACTTCAAAATTTCTCATGTAATGTGTTACTTGCTGCTTCTTTGTAATTATTTGTGAAATGTACTAGCAAATTCTGAGTGAAAATTGTTTGAAAATAAATCTTACACCATTTTGTTTCAGTAAAGTTGGCTGTAGCTTTACATTTCACTGTTATTTCGTGTGTTTTACGTGTGCTACTGTTAAAAATGGCTTGGCCATTTTATACACTTGCTTGTATTATGTTGCTTTCTATATTCTGCACTCACTGTATGACATTGTTGAGTGATATTGAGAGCTGTCTTGATATACTGATGCAGACTTTTTTTTTGTTTTTTTTTTGTTATTTGTGCCATTTTATTGGTTTTTAAGTATTAGAGGATGGCTTTCTACTTTATTTGTACTTTATTTCAGCAACTCCAAAGTCTAATTTTTGGGTGTTCGGTCTTACATTGCCAATAAATAAACATTCCATTTTTATTTTGGTCCTACTTTTAAACTAGAGCACCTCCAAATATTCTATTTTACAGACTAAAGATTGAGTCGGGGTACAGAACCGTTTGCGGTTTTCGAGGGAGGCTGAAATCAATAAGCTTAGGTAAATGTGCAGCCCACACACTGCTATTCTAATTAATGACAGTAAACATGTCATAAAGGTCGTAAGGATATAGATGAACATTCAATAGTTGCTCATTTCAAAGGATGTTCAGGAGGGACTTGTGGAATGTTTATATTAATTACTTGTTGACCGGGGGAAACGTAGGCGTGTTTACTTGCCGATTCACACACCCGCACGATTAGATCTGCCTGACACAAGATCCTGATAGAAAAGCTGCAGCACTGAGATAAAACTCAGATAAAAATGTTTGAATGTCCATCTAATCAGCCCTTTTCTTGCTTTTATGGTAATCAGTTCTCTTGTTTACATTTTGTTTTCTGTAGTCTATTTTACTGGAATAAGTTAAGGATCATCATTATTATTGTTCATACTTTGGGTTAGCGATTTGAACCAACTATAAGCTTCAATGCATAACTTTCATTGTTTGTGCCATGGAAATGAATGATACCTCAAATTATGCAGCATTTTGAGGAAAGGTGTGCTAATACTTTTCTAATTGTTTGGATTTACAGGTGCAAAAAAAATAAAAATAAAAAAATAAAATAAAATCAGCAACCTGACACATATCTTTAGAGATTTTGAGGATGTGCATTTTTCACCACCCACACCATCGTGAGCACACTATTTTATTTTACTTATATAAATTGATTCCATATTTATTGTATTCTGGGAGTATTCTGAGACGACTTAATAACATACAACATTAATACTGCCACTTCAAACAGAAAATACATGTTTATTTACTACTTCAGGTTAGCATATCAAATATATGCTTTTCAGAGGACAGTCATTTTCAGTGCTATGCCTTCAAGAGTGTCAGGACAGGCTTTGCCTTGGGCAGAAGTGTTGTTTAATATCACAGAACTCTGGAATTATTCATTTCAGATAATGGCATTCTCAGGCACTGGCCTTGGGCTATAGCTATATACATATTTAATTAATTTGAGATTTTATGGCTGAATATCCGAGTGTCACCTTCGCCAGTCATTGTACTCTTGAATCTCTTCAGAAGTCAATTTTTTTTTACAGAAAATGGTCAGTGAATTGTCAAAAATATTGATCATCAACCTCAGGATGTCCAATTAAATATTATATGAGCTGTTTCATTTTCTATTCATTTTGTATCATGTTTGCCATTTATTTAGTTATATTATAATTATATCATACATATTATATCAGAATATTCATTTTATCAAAATTAAATAGACAAAATATATAAAATAAAAAAATCCAGAACAAGTGTATTGCTAAAATTATATGTCTCCCATAAAGACATCAATGATAGTTAGCGAATGCAGTCAGGCTTGAGAAAACAGAATATAATTTAATCGCTTTTGTAGAAAGTGTGCAAATTACAATTTTATATAATGGAAAATGTTTTTAATGCTAAATATTATTTCAATACCTCATGTAATTTATGGAATTTATATGGATAAGGGGCATGTTTTCAGTACTTTTTATGTTTATGTTAATTTGCAATCCCTAGTTTTTAAGGTTAGTTTTGTCTTATATACAAAGCTCTGTCATGAAACTCTAGATGGCACAGGCTGATGGGTCCTTAACTCAGTCTGCTTGCAATCACGCCATTCTCTATAGGGCACAGCTAATTGGTTTCTGCTGTATCATAGCCAATGAACTCACTATAGCAGTGCAGCGTGCTTTCAGAAACCCTCCACCTTCCCCAGCTCCACCTGTATAGATCTGTTACAGGTAATTATGCTATTTTGTACAACGGCAGCATGTCTTACTTGCTCATAGCAGTGTGTTTTGTATGTATTGGCAGTAGCAAGTCCTGTACTTGCTCTGCAGCAGCAGCTTAGCATATCTATTCCTCTAAGACCAAACATAACAACATTATCATATTCATTACAATGCCAAACACTCCGACAGTTGTCATGACAGAAATGGGGGTTAACAGGTCGCATTGTTTCGAGTTCAGATCTTTTGTATGTGAATTGTTAAATGTACAGCTGTTTTACTCAAGATGCCTTCAAAGGAGTGAGCATAACCAATGTCCATCGCATAATGCAGAACTAGCTAGGAGATTACCTTAAAAGTCATAGACTCTCATAAACCTGTTTTCTTGTTTGTTCATGTGACGTTCGACATAAAGCCTATAGTAAGTATTTTGTGTATCATCATGTTCTCACAACAAAAGACATGGGATTTGTGCCTTTAATGCTTTAAAAAAGTAATGGGACACCAATTTGTAAGGAAAATGCCATGTGCATTGCTCCTGCATAGCAGCTTTCTGTCCCTTTCTCCTATTTTCTCTCCTTGTCTCTTTCAACTTTTTTTTCTCTGTCACACTTTTTTTTTCTGTGGCATCAAGGTAACAATAGCAACCTTGAACTGTTGAATTCGTTTAGTCAGACCGGCTGACTTCTTGTTCAGAGGAAATCATCCAAGACCAGCGTGTCTGTCTAGATTAAAGGGATGCTGGGGAGGTTCTGCGATGTTGAGGAGAGAGAAAGAGAGAGTAATTAAACCTAATAAGTCAGAGGGACCTTTCCTTCGCCCAGGGTTACTAATGAGACCAGCTCCAACAAATGCTATACCCGCTAGCCGGAGACCACACAAACTGCAGGTGGAAAGGCAAATGAAGGAGATCGAAAGAGTTGAGCACAAAGGACTCTGTTTATATGGATGTAATCTAGATGATACGTCTTAGTGAATGCTGGAGCCTTAGATGATGTAAAAGGTTTTGATGTTGCTGTGAACCTTGTTTAATTTGTTAATGACTAGTCAGTTTGAGTCAAAGTTCAAGTTTTGGTCACAGTATAATAACATTAATGAGAAGGCAACAGGATGACTCCTATGGTATGTGTCAATTTAACATTGTTGCATAAAATTTTTAGGGCTGGGCTGGCAATTGAACGTGTTAATTTAGTGTGATTGATTATTTGTAAAACAATCTACAAATAAAAACTGCATTATTATCAGTAGCTCATGAATTAATCAGTGCTTTGATTATATTGAACAGTTCAATGACTCACTTATAAGGATATCCATTTGTTTCATTCCCGAACAAATTGAATCGACTGAGTGAATGTCTGTATCAAGGAGTCATTGAATGATTCATTCAGCTCATTCATTTAAAACACTGATTCTTTCAGGAATGAAACAAGTGAATGTTTGAATGAGTAGTAAGTCACTGAACCAGTCACTAATTCAGTTAATTAATCGTTCTTAAACAAATCAGATAAAATAATGATTTGAGGATTCAGTCATAAAGATAGTTACTTGTTGCCACCTACTGGCATAACAAAATGTAAACCGCAGAAAGACAGTAGCACTTTTGGTGCGCACCCAGGTTCGACTGATGTCAGAGTTCGGTTCATTTGGATGATGTAAACGCTGTTTTCAAAACTTGGGTCCACACCCGTGAACCTTACCAGAGTCTGCATAAAAAGGTTGGTCTGGGGTGTGGTTCGTGTGAACTCCGGTACAGTTCCCTGTTGATATGATCACAATCGAACTAAATTGCAGAACTGAACAGCTATTGATGACATATGTGTTTGATAAAACTATTTGAGTGTGTTCTCACTCACTTTCCTAACAAGCATGACAAACACACTGCAAGCTAAGCTACCCAATCAAACTTGGGTTTGGACCAGACAATTGAAATAAATGTGAAAGCAAAAGATGTACCAGATTCCAAGTTCACTATCTTATTACAAATATTTGGTTTACTAGCCAGTGTAATTGCAATTGTCAGTACAAAAAGTATGATAAATCCGTTTACTCATCAAAAGCAATTTTTACTTTCATTCACCTGATGTGTTCATTTATATAGAAGCTTGTTTCCGCCACTGAATAAAAAATTAAAAAGATAATTATCTCACAATTCAGACTTTTTTCTTGCAATCAAGAATTTATATCTTGCAATTCTGACTTTTTTTCTCAGAATTGCCTGATATTAACTCACAATTGTGAGTTATAAAGTCAGAATTGTGAGATATAAACTTGCAGAAAAATCTTTCCTCAGAATTGGACTTTATAACTCACAATTGCGAGATTATATCTTGCGATTCTGATAAAAAAGAGAGATGTGAGATGAAAAGTCACAATTATCTTTTAGATTGTTTTATTCAGTGGCACAAACAAGCTTCCATAAAATTAGAATTGTGGATGTGCTCTTGATAAAACATATTTTGACAATACATCACTTTTTCCATTCTTTTCAATCCCACCCATCCACCGCTTCATCTACCCACCCTTTCATTAAAATGACAGTAAACACCCAAGTAAAATTCACCCCAGACTGCAGATTGTGGCAATCTGAGTGATTTGTGGAGTGTGAAACATCTCACAACATTGATTGTCACTGATTGAAACTCTCAGTCTCCTTAACCATTCATTTGGCATTTATAATGGCCTGCGGTTTTCCTGCATCAAACCCCATATCTTCTCTGCCTCACTATGCTTTTACCATTTAGCCAAGCTGTAAATTCTATCATCCCAATTTCATCATTATGTGTTGTACTAATCCACAAAGCTATTACTTTTTCATTTGTACTTCAAATAAGATGTTTAACTTTGCACACTAAAGATATCTCATTCTTTAATTGTCTTTATTCTTTTCTTCCCTAAAAGGTGAGAGTGAGGGATCCAGTGAGGGATGAAGCACAACTAAATGTATTTTGAGGACTGTGCATGACACAAGAATGACTCATTACAAAAGAATAAATATTTGTGCTTTATATAAAGTATTTCAAAAGCAATTTCAGCACAAAGCCATGCATTCTGGGAAGAGAATTTTACGGGAGCCCATGCTTTTAAAATATTTTTCTTTTCGTCTAACAAAGGAGATGAGAAATGGTCAAATGATAGATGAACTTATATTAACTTGAATAAAGTTAAAGGGCAAAATAAAGGGATCTTCTGAGATTTTGTCATGAATGGAATGCAATTTTCTGAATACACAGAGATGGGCCCAAGGACAAACGTAGTCAGGGCATATGGTTCACAATGAGCACATACTATACGGCTCGCTCTCTACCAGAGAACCCAGATGATTTATGAGCATGGCTTATGAATTTAGACACAAAAGCATAATATTTTCTACATTTCTGAGCTTGCCCAATGCTTATGAACCACAGGAAAATGTTATTGGCTAGAAGTTGCTCTTTTAAAGCTCAGGAGAATTAATGGAGTTCTTAATCATGTCTCCTTAAATGCTTTAGAGAAGCAAATAAGACAATTGTTGATATGCAGTCAGAGAATAAAGCTTTGAAGTCAACATGAAATCATAATGATCCAATCAATTCACAATGGATAAAATCAATTTTATTTCTTGTTAAACGACTTTGTTTTATGCAAAATGAATGCAGTTTCATGTTGACTTCATGTATTTTATGTGTTTGAACTCCCATCAAAATCTCACAGATTTTTCTTTAGGTAAAGTCACCATATCCTGACCAAATTCCCTTTAAAGATGACCCTTTTGTGAAGTCTTGATTTTCTTCTTAGGGTCTACTAAAACAGGTTTCATGCTTCAATGTTCAAAAAACACAATATTTTTTTAACATATTTTACATTGTTGCAGCTCCTCTCTTCCTCGGTCAACTGTTTTGAGTGTATTTGGGAAATATCACACCCCTCACCATTACTTTCAACACATTTCCAACACAACTCAACCAGGCCTTGTTCCTTTTATTTTGCATATGCTTTGGGCTGGAATTATTTAAATAAGGAATATTGTGACGTGTTCGTTCCTGGAAGAAAACTCAAGACTACAATCGAGGCGTTTCAGGGAGTTCAGAAACAGTGCGCACCGATATAGAGAATAACTCCCTTTGGGAGTGACTTTGTGCTTTGTAACTTTGCAGACCTTTTTCATGCTCAAACAGAAACATTACACACTAAAGAAAAAGCAAAATAGGTCCTCTTTAACACTTTCCATTTCTCAAATCATCCCCTCACCGGGCAGCTGAACTCCTTCCTGTTATCTCTCCTCAGAAACTAGAGATATGTTTATTACCCCTTGACTCCAGACCAAAAATCTCATTAATGTAATTCCATTATCTGTCCCTGGTAATTCTTCTCTAATGACCAGCTTTTTGTAAGAGTTTTATCTGACATGGAGCTAGCCATTCACAGTAATCCCTTTTACGACCCGCCATTACTAACTAAAAAAGAGAGAAAGATGAAAGAACAGAACAGAAGCGTACATGTGCTACCTTATCAGTAGCATTTGATATCTGTCTCCCCTCTCATTTAAGACCCTCTGACCAGTCAATTGTTGAAGTAGGAGGTGTCAGTATACGACAGCTAAACCTGAGCCAAAGGTTTGCTGTGTTTGGTGACCTTTATCTTTATACCTCGACCTCAATCTTGGTTTTATCTGTCCTTTATGCTACATAAAGGCAATATTACACAATGCTTTCTTTGGATGAACTCCAGCAAAGATAACTCGCAATGATATTTAGTTTTAAATGGTGCTTAAAATGATGTTTTAGTGATTTTTCAGACAACCTTGAATTTTTTGTTCAGTACAAAGTGTGAACAAAAGCCGAAATAAAGTCTTCACAGGTAGAACAATAAGTCTTTATTTTTTGGCAGCCTAAAATTTGAATGTTCTTGTCAGATAATTAAAGCAAACAAGTTTAAAACAAGCAGTCTTCACAGCTTCAAGGTGCTTCAAGAATATTTGCATGTTTCTTATGTCCTATTCTGGCCTTCATTTCTCTTTCACATTGTGATAACAAATAGCAATGATTACATAAATTACATATAGCATAACTGTTTTCAACATTCGTAATAAGATAATGTTTCTTGAGCAGCAAAATATATCATGGTAGTGTTTGTTGTACAGAATCTACTTTATGCTTGTTTTAATAAAAATAAATAAATGAATAAACCCCCCACAAAATCATTGTGACCTGACAGGATGAACTGTATTACCATAATCAGAACATGTGGGAAAATACACCTAATTGTGATGAACATAATGCCACAAAAAATAAATAAATAAATAAATAAATAAAATAATAATGATAATAATCAAAGGTGTTTGTATTTATTGTTGTGGTAGTTTTTGCATAAATTCTTTTTTCACCCACTTGTAGGGTTGACTGTAAATTAGGAAAAAGTGACAGTGAAACAAGATTTTCCAATGATTTGTAAAGCTAACCAATACACTAAACAAATGTTAACATTTGGCCTCATAGGATATGGAGGAAGGCGCCATATCCTTCTATGCTATTAGATTCAGTCCCAAATGTCTGCCTCTGTTTTCAGCTTATTCTCTCATTAAGGCTTGTTTGCCCTCTGCAATCAGGAGCTCGAGCTTATTGTTGGACATTAACAATTTAAATTGTTTTTGCTTTTTATCCTGCCAATTGCAATTACACTCTTCCAGAGGCACCAACTAATGAGTTTCCTCTTTCATACTCCCAAGACTTACGGCTGAATAGATCATCCTTTCCTCTCTGTATTAAATATATAAATAATGGCCGACAAAGATTAACACAAAAGGTCTGCGTGAACATCTCGGGCTGTCTGGAGACTGCTGTTAGTGGAGATTGTTTTAATGAGAATGCAGTGAAGTAGAAAGCTGCGCTCACGGGTTCTGTCCCACAGTTATTTCCACACATCTGAGGTGCTCCCTCTCTGGCCTGTTGAAGCGAATGGGGAGTGTGGGTAATTATCAGACCTCCGCTATAGAGTTCTTTGTGAATGGACAGAAGGAAATTGCTCTGTCCTCCTGGAGACTCTTTTGGAGCTTCTGGGTCGGAGGGGTTCATAATCATGACTTCTGTGGGCACCAAAAGTGATCTAAGCCCACTAACCGTACAGCACATCATTTGGAGCTGTTTACATACAAACCTAGTTATTAAGGCACAAATAATTAAGTACATTTGGACTTGTAATATAAACATTTGCACAGGATTTAAAAGCAAAAATATCAAGCTTTTAAATGCACTTACATTATTTCTTTTTTCAAAACATACACTCATGTGAAAAAGAAACTGATCCTTGGCAGGTCTTAAAATGAGGTAAATACAACCTCGGATGAACAACAACACATGACATATTACACCATACCATGGTTTATTTAACAAAAACTAAGCCAGAATGGAGAAGCCATGTCTAAAACCATTACTGCTTCCAAAGGAATTCATGTAAGTAGCAGTCAGGCGATGCTAATCAAATGCCTTTGATTAATTGATCATCAGCATGCATCACCAACTCTATAAAAGCAGAAGTTTTGGCAGTTTGCTGGTCTGGAGAATTCAGGTGTTAACACAATGTCAAGGAGGAAAGACATCAGCAATGATCTTAGAGAAGCAATTGTTGCTGCCCATTAATCTAGGGAGGGTTCCAAGGCCATTTCCAAACAATTTGAAGTCCATCATTCTACAGTGAGGAAGATTATCCACAAGTGGAAAACATTCAAGACAGTCGCCAATTTTCCCAGGAGTGGAGGTCCCAGCAAATTCACCCCAAGGTCAAACCGTGCACTGCTCAGAGAAACTGCACAAAACCCAAGAGCTACACCTCAGAATTTATAGGTCTCAGTTAGCATGTTAAGTGTTGATATTGATGACAGTACAATTAGAAAAAGACTGAACAATATGGCATGTTTGGAAGGGTTGCCAGGAGAAAGCCTCTTTGCTTTAAAAAGAACATGGCAGCATGGCTTAGGTTTACAAAGTTGCATCTGAACAAACCACAAGACCTCTGGAACAATGTCCTTTAGACAGATGATACCAAAGTGGAGATGTTTGGCCATAATTCACAGTGCCATGTTTAGCAAAAACCAAACACAGCACAAACACCTCATAACAACTGTCAAGAATGGTGGTGGAGGGTTGATGATTTTAGGTTTGTTTTACAGCCACAGGACCTGGGGCAACTTACAGTCATTGAGTTGACCATGAACTCCTCTGTATACCAAATTATTCTAGAGTCAAATGAGAGGCCATCTGTCCAAAAGCTAAAGCTTGGCTGATATTGGGTCATGCAACAGGACAGTGATTCCAAGCACACCAGCAAATCTACACCAGAATGGCTGAAAAATAAAAGAATCAAGGTTTTGCACTGGCCCAGTCAAAGTTCAGACCTCAACCAGATTGAAATGCTCTGGCAGGACCTTAAGAGAGCTGTGCATAAACAAATGGCCACAAACCTCAATTAACTGAAGCAATGTTGTAAAAATAGTGTGACACAATTCCTCCACAACAATGTGATGACTGATAAAGTCATTACTGCTAAAGGTGGTTCTACAAGCAGTTAAATCATAGGGTGTCACACATGGCTTCTCCATTTTGACTTTATTTTTGTTAAATAAATATTGATTTGGTGTAATATGTCATGTATTTTTGTCATTTTAAGATCTGCTAAAGACCAGATTATTTTTTTTATATATCCTGATAAGTAAAACCAAATAATTCAAAAGGGTGCACATTCTTTTTCACATGACTGTATGTATTATTTGAGCTTTAAAGTGGTTTAAATAATTTTTACAGTTGTTTTAAGGTGTACAGCAGGGATGGGTTACTTCTGTCCTGGAGAACCAATTAACATACTGTATGCCACATCATTCTCCATTGACGCTCATTCAAAAGTAGCAGTGCAAATTTTAGAAATCACATAATCTTCTGAAACTCTAAAGTGGACCAATATCTGTAGCATTAAAAAGTCAAAAGTAAAAACAAGCACATTTGTGGGGATCCTCCACATTGTATCCAATTACCGGCAATGTTACACTGGAAGAGGAAAGTTCCCTCTGCAGAGATTAACGAGGATCGATCGGCAAACAGATTCTCATCTCAGAATCAATTAGCATCCCCTTTAGCGCTCTGAGAGAGGTTTTATAATGGTGGCTTTGTGCAGGATGCAGTGAGAGCATCGATCAGACCTACTGCACTTCAAATTCTTAATGCTCTCCACACTTTGCTCTCTCATCCCTCTTGTGTTTTGTGAAGCTTGTTTTTTCTCTAATTCATCTAGTGTAATTAAGGCAGAGGATGGTAAGTCAACAAACCTGAAGATCCACTAAAGAATGAGCAAGTGGCTTTCAATGAAGAGGATGTGATTGGATGTAGTAAATAAATAGTAAATAAAAGTACTTTATAATAGCATTCAGTTTTAAGTCAATTATAAATTATTAGTTAATGATGAACTTATTATTTACAAAACATGATAAATGATTAAGTGATATGCTAACATTTCATGAATGTTTTATTAATTCAGTTATGTCGCTTATAAATTATTAGTTAATGATGAGCTAATCATTTACAAAACATCATAAATGATTAGTAAGTGATATATTAACATTTTATGAATCTTTTATTATTTCAGTTATGTCGCTTATAAATTATTAGTTAATGGTGAACGAATCATTTACAAAATATGACTATACATTCATAAATGATAATAAGTGATGAATAGATTAAGGGATGCAGAAAGTGTTATAAATGGCTTTTATACATATAGAAATGATTTGTAACAGGTAAGAAAAGTCTACAAATAATATGTAAGACATTTACAAGTGATGAATAGTTTACACTTTAGATTAGGGGGTGCAGAAAGCTTTGTAAATGATTTATTCATGCATTTACACATCCTCTTTAACAGGTGTTGAACACTTTTTAGTGTGTACTGCAGTGTAAGTGCTGACTGGTGAGGGTATAGACAGCTGTCTTCTCTGACACACATGGAGTCTCTGTGCACCTGATGTGAGCTTCAGTGGAAGGTAAAACCGGTTCAGAAGTTCACTTCATCACTAGATCCCACATACTCCACACAGAACACAAGTCTGTTGAGTGAAAGGATTTAACATAACCCACTGGAATCACTTGACTTTAAGGCCTTTATAAATGTTCATCCACTTCAGAACAAACAAATTACTCTTCTAAAAAATAGCATACCTGCATGTTTGTGCTTTTGAGTATAGACCAGCTTACAACTTATCATATACTGATCATTTACTAATGGTTTGTTCATGATTAACAATTGTTTATTGAGTTAATGATACTAAAACAATGTTGACATAAATACTTCAATGATGTATAAGTGATTGATAATGTATCAACTAATAACTTATCAACCATCGGTAACACTTTATAATAACTCACGCTATGAAGCATTAGTTAAGCATTTGTTAAGCATTAGTAAATAGTCAATTCATCATTTATAAAACATTAATATACATTTGTAAGCTGTTTATAAATACAGCTATAAATGGTATATTAGTTACTTTGTGTGTTAATAAATGCAGTCCCACTTTATATTAAGTGGCCTTATGTACTTACATCAAAAAATAAGTACAATGTACTTATTGGGTTCATATTGAATTGCAAAACACTTTTGCTGCTATTGAGGTGGGATACGGGTAAGGTTAGGGACAGGTTTGGTGGTATGGGTAGGTTTAAGGGTAGGGGTAAGGTGTAAGGGATGGGTCAACAGTGTAATTAATGTAATTACATAAATTAATTACAGGTGTAATTACATGCAGGTGTTTTTTAAAATATAAGTACAATGTAAAAACTTGTATGTACAGAATAAGTGCATTGTATCAAATGATTAATTTAAATGTAAGTACATAGTAGTTAAGGCCACTTAATATAAAGTGGGACCATAAATGCTTTATTAACACATATTCCTGGTGTCAAAACTACCTCAGTACTAACTTTAAAACAGTAGAGAACAGCAGTGCAGAAGATCACTGAACCTTTAAATCTCATTTATAAAAGCTTTAAAATAGTCCTCACTTTAGATGAGCTCACAAAAATAGTTAACTGACCAATTCAAAAATGTTTTATAATTACCTAAATTACTCATGAATTGCAGTAGGAATGTGTTAATAAAGCATTTATTAACACACCTACTAACTATTACTATATGTCTAAAAAGATATGTAAATGAATGTTTAATAGTTTATTAATCATTTACTTACACTTCCTAAATGATCTTATGAACCACTGACAACTCCTAAATAAATGGTTTGTAAATAATGTAATACTTAATTTAGAAATGATAAATTGATTATTAATAAAGTATAAAAATACAATTATTAAACATATTATAGATATGCTTATAAATTAAGAAAAAAGCATTTATAGCTGTATTTATAAACTGCTTACTAATGTCTATGAATGCTTTATAAGTGATGAATTAACTATTTACTAATGCTTAACTAATGCTTCATAGCGTGCAGTATTATAGTGTTACCCAACCATTTACTAATAATCTGTTTGATTTATTTCATGATCTACACATTTTTTAAGATAACTTACAACATATTTGTAAATCGTTAGCATACCACTTATTAATCATTTATGAATGTATAGTCATGATTTGTAAATGATTTGTTCATCATTAACTAATCATTTATAAGTGACTTATAACTGAACGCTATTATAAAGTGTTAACACAATATTATATATTAATTAATATTAATTATCCATATTGGCATGATAGCATCACACAGTTGCTGCAGATTTTGTCGCATAATACAAATCTCTCATTTCACCACATCCCAAATGTGCTCTACTGGATTGAGATCTGGTGACTGTAGAGGCCATTGGATTATAGTAAACTAGTGAAACCAGTTTGAGATGATTTGATCTTGACATGGCATGTCATGGAAGTAGCCATCAGAGGATGTGCACGCTGTGGTCTTAAAGGGATGGTCATGGTCAGCAACAATACTCAGGTAGGCTGTGGTGTTTAAACAATGCTCAATTGGTAGTAAGAGGTCAAGAAAATATTCTCCACACCATTCAGTCACCACCAGCAGCCTGATCATTTGATACAAGGCAGGATGGATCCATGCTTTCCTGTTGTTTATGCTAAATTCTGATTCTACCGTTTTGAATGTCGCAGCATACATCCAGACTCAGACCAGGCAACATATTTCCGATCTTCTATTGTCCAATTTTGGTGAGTCCATGTAAAATGTAGCCACAGTTTTCTTTTCTTAGCCGACAGGAGTGGCACTTGGTGTGGTCTTGCTGCTGTAGCCCATCTGCTTCGAGGTTTGATGTGTAGTGCTTTCAGAGATGCTCTTCTGCATACCTATTTGAGTTACTGTTGCCTTTTTATAAGCTTGAACGAGACCGGCAATTCTTCTCTGACCTCTGACATCAACAAGGCATTTTTGTTCACAGAACTGCCACTCACTAGATATTTTCTTTTTCTGACCACTCTCTGTAAACCCTAGAGATGGTTGTGCTTGAAAATCCTAGTAGATCAGCAGTTTCTGAAATACCCATCTGACAACCATGCCACTATCAACGTCACTTAAATCACCTTTCTTCCCCATTCTGATGCTCAGTTTGAACTTCGTCTTGACTATATGCCTTAAGTTGCTGCCATGTGATTGGCTGATTAGATATGCATTAATGAGCAGTTTATCAGGTGCACCTAATAAAGTGGTCATTGAGTGTGTAGTATGTATTCTTTTGTGTTTCACAGAAGAAATAAAGTCATACAGAATTTTTATTTTGGGGTGAACTATCAAACAGACAGCTTGCATGACCTGGTAAAACAACTGAAAAACAGTAAAGCTGTTTTTCATATGATAGTGTTTGATGCCCTTCCTCAAACATTATTTGCATTGACTGTCTCTCTTTATAGAAACCTGGCAGCAGACTTCCTCAATCTCACAGTCTGCTGGAGCTGCACATGACCTCCTGTTCTGTCTGGCACGTTTCAAACACACATGCACACACACGCTCACACACACGAGGCAGACTGACTCCCACGGAGCTGTGAAGGTGTATGTGTGTAGGGGGAAAAGTCAGCCGTGTCAGACTTGAGCGCTGTAGAAAAATGTGTGATCTAATGAGTAATAACGTGCTGTAGCTGCAGCTGTTGTTGCAACTGCTATTGTTTTTTTCTTTTATTCTTATGTTTCTAGTTTCCAGCTGGTAGTTGGCCACATCAGAACAGAAGCCACATAAACTCTCAATTAATAAAATTCACTTTGCCATACTGTAAGGTCTAGGCGACGATGGATGGATGGATGGATGGATGGATGGATGGATGGATGGATGGATGGATGGATGGATGGGTGGATGGATGGATGGATGGATGGGTGGATGGATGGATGGATGGATAGACAGACATACAGACAGACAGACAGTAGATAGATAGATAGATAGATAGATAGATAGATAGATAGATAGATAGATAGATAGATAGATAGATAGATAGATAGATAGATAGATAGATAGATAGATAGATAGATAGATTGTGCTTCGGTTGCTCAACAACAACAAAAGAGGAGAATCTCACGCAGCCAAAATGAGGATTATCAGTAACAGTGTTCAGCCTTACATTGTTCAAACCTGAGTCGGCACTGATGGAGAGACTCAGGAAGAAGTTACAACTTTTAGAATGAAACTGGACGTTTCTGAATGGTTATTGGATAAATTTATGTAGTTGATGTGGAGAATAAACAACTCTTCCTCTTCTCTAAAGCAGCCCAACATGGCCTTCTGTAAAATAAAATATCTCCCTTTGCATTGAACTTTGAGCATTGTAACTTTGCAGATGTTTTTTATGCTCAAACAGCAACATTACACACTAACTAAAGTTTAAAGTGAAATCATAATCATAATCAACCACCCCTTTAAATAATGAAGAATACCATACAGGAACATCTGTGACATCTCCAGTGTTGTTTGATATTTAAACTTGTATTTTCAGTATATGTCTATGTGGTTTCTATAGCGTGTTATGGCTGATTGTTAACTGGCCCAAGTCATAAAAAGTCCACCCTCAAGTCTCAGTTATTCTGGTCTGTAGATGTGGCGCTGGTCCCTCCTTCACTGTAAGTTTGTGTTTTATCACTCATTTTATCATCTGCCATCATAAATCTGATTGCTTAGAAAAGTAATGAGACACACCTCTCCTCAATGAACCACTCAATATGCATTATTATTCATGTCCGTAGCACAAATGGATAGTTGCCTTTGCAAGCACCACTAATAAACCAACTGACCATATAAAAGCACATAAACTCACTGAAGAAATATTAAGCTAAACGCTCCACTCGCTACTTCACATCTTTGGCAGTTTCATTATTGCTCATTATTGACTGACATTTCAGCTTTTGTTTGATTAAACTGTAATGTCTATATCATGTATCAGCACATTTGACATTTACCACGAGAGTGTGAGGTGCACACTCATTTACTAAATGAGCTCTATCGCTCAGCTGAAAGATATGAACGACTGAAGAAAATGGATAGGGCCATTTCCTGCGCGGTATGAGCTGCTTCTTATTCCTCTTTCTCAGTCATACTCCACATTACAGTGCTCATGTTTCTGTTTAATTATATAATATCTGAGTAATCTGATGAGTATGTGCTTCATCTGATTGTTTAGTGGAAATGCTTGTAATTGCACATCGTTATGGCTAAAATCATTCAAATAATCAAATTATATTAACGCAGATACTTTTTTCATAGCTCACAAATTCTCATTTATCAACTGTCTCAGATGTTTCTTGTATAAAAGAGTGAAATACTACAATTTAATAAGAAATGTTTGAGTTCATTTTGGTGATTTCTGATATTTGGATTGAAATATTTGATATTTAGATACTGAGATTTTTTCCTCCCAGTGTTTTTGTTGAGTATTTTTGTCTTTTTTATACGATTTTAAAAAATATGTCTGTTCATTTCATCAGTGCATGTCCCTTGTGAGGGCTCATGATAAATGGCTTTTTTTTTCAAGCTTTAAAATGTCTAAGTAAAAACAAAAATGTTATTAAAATGTATTGCTATATTTATGCTTATAAAAATAATTATGATCAGTTTAACATATGTGGAACATTTAAGCATTTAGCAGATACTTCTTATTAGCCAGGTTTATTAGAAAGTTAGATTAGGAAAATATTCTTTTTATACTTAAAATAATGATTGCTTGGTAAAAACAGTTATCTTGTTAACCTTTAAGCAAATCATATTGATCTAACATAATTAACGGCATGCAAATATCATAACTGTGTTCCATCTGTTGAAATGTGAGTAATGAATTACAGTGGATCATTCAGACACAAAAACCTATTTTAGCAGATCCCAAAAACTAAATCAAGAAAAGGTTGTGCAAAGTTATGCAACATGAAGGGTCTAATGACAGTCTAATGTGAAAAGCACATCAAAGTCAGGACATTCAAAGAGTTGTTTCATTTTACTGTATATCACAAGTGAAATGATTGCGAATATATACAGTGAAAATTTGAGTGTGGACGGCTCTAAATGGTCATTATCAGTGAAAAAAAGCCATGAACTTTAAATATTCTTTAACAAGTCCTGTCCTTCCAGTGCTCCATAAAGAGCTGCCAGCTGAATTATACTAATAGACTTTCGTTACTGTTTGATTTGCCACATGGGAAGTGCCTCCGGAGCTGTGATGTGTCATTGTTCATTCCCTCTCTCGCTCTCTCTTTTTCCCAGATGTTATTCAACTCTCGATCAGTTCTATTTTTCCTTCCCTCCAGGATATTATTCCACTTTTAATTCTGCCGTCTTCCACTCTTTTTCTTTTTTTACCTCACCACGTTCCTTAACGCTGCTCTTGTCCTCATTCTTTTTCCTTTTGTTCCAGCTAATAGTCTCAGAGATGGTAATAAATCTCGACTGGCCTGGTTGAGACAGACGAGCGGTGACGTTGACGGATGGTGAGGAATTTACAGGATTACAGGTGGAGTTGGCTGATTGATTGGGTTTGCATTGCGCACATGAAGAATTACTGTCGGAAGATGCGAGATGATGGGCTGATGTATTGCTCAGCCAAGCCTGATGAAGAGGAGAAAATGGACTTGAACAATGGTTTTACAAGCTTCCATCTCACTCCCATTCACTTCTGTGGCAGCATGCCTTTGTGTACCTGGTGCTCTTCCAGAATTCAAAAAAAGAACCCAATTATTCTTAGACAAGAACAAGCTGGCAATAGCAGTTCAATCATGCTTCTGTAGGACCTGTAGGCACAAACACACTGCAGCTAAATACAGTTGTCACTCAAACCTGTTCTGTATGCAGAATTTGGTTATTTATGATATGACAATAGCATTCTACACTCAAATTTGCTACAGTAGATATTAATGCAGTGCCTATGCTGACAGCTCCTCGAAGGTGAAAAGAGTTAGAAAACCACATGAGATACGTTGACTCTCAAAGGTTGATATCATCTCTCTCCATCAAAGATGTTTCCTCCAGCCATGCCGTTTCTGAGTAACCAATGTTGCATACAGCAGTTTATTAATGATTGCTAAATGATAATACATTACTGTCCAAAACAAGTTAAAACATTCCTATGAAATTATAAACTAAGTGCAATGTAGTGTCAAAAATATCCACAGAATAGATACACGATGCACCTGTCAGTACTAAATTTAGTTATTTTTCGCTGCCTATTGCTCTTAAACAGTCAAATACACACAAAATGTCAAAATGCCGGTCTTGGCGAGTATTCACATAAACACAGTCAGTTATGTTTTAAGTTTTTTTTTAATGTAAACCGCTGAGAAAGAAAACACATGTGGAACAGTATAATTACGGTGGCCGAGAGAGCTCAACGCGCTGCAAATAAAGAAAACATCTTCATCAGTTTGACAACACATGCGCTGCAAACTCCACAACACTTACAAATAGTGAAACGCGCTGCAAATAAAGAAAACATCTTCATCAGTTTGACAACACATATGCGCTGCAAACTCCACAACACTTACAAATAGTGACACGCGCTGCAAATTAGGAAAAAATGTGGAGTTTGCAGCTCATAAGTGTCGTCAAACTGATGAAGATGTTTTCTTTATTTGCAGCGCGTTTCACCATTTGTAAGTGTTGTGGAGTTTGCAGCGCATATGTGTTGTCAAACTGATGAAGATGTTTTCTTTATTTGCAGCGCGTTTCACTATTTGTAAGTGTTGTGGAGTTTGCAGCGCATATGTGTTGTCAAACTGATGAAGATGTTTTCTTTATTTGCAGCGCGTTTCACTATTTGTAAGTGTTGTGGAGTTTGCAGCGCATGTGTTGTCAAACTGATGAAGATGTTTTCTTTATTTGCAGCGCGTTTCACTATTTGTAAGTGTTGTGGAGTTTGCAGCGCATGTGTTGTCAAACTGATGAAGATGTTTTCTTTATTTGCAGCGCGTTTCACTATTTGTAAGTGTTGTGGAGTTTGCAGCGCATGTGTTGTCAAACTGATGAAGATGTTTTCTCATTTGCAGCGCGTTGAGCTCTCTCGGCCACCGTATATAATGGATCCGTGTGTCAGGTCTTAAAGTGACAGTATGTATATTAGCCCCCAAATTATTATTAAAAATATCTATATGGCAGTTTTCCCCGATGGCATCGATGTCAAAATTGTGGCCAGTGAAAATGCTGAGTGGTTATTAACTTTGGAAAGCCACTAGCCGGAGTGTCTGGTGAGCAAAAAAGTTTATGCCAAGGCTTATATATCTTATCAAGTCTTGTCCCTGAAGCAAAAACAACCGAGAACTATTAAGGCATCGAACCAACATCAAAAATAAGCATAATGCTGTTTTTGCCAATAGCTTCAATCAGTTGTATTACAGTGTCCAGGCATGTAATTATGGCTGTACATGATGAAGGGTATTTGGCTAGTATTATTCAGTTCACAGACCCTGAACCTGAATGTTCCTTTAGTGTTTCATATGCATTGTCTTCTGAAAATATATGGAACAATAGGCTGTCGTTTGATGTTTTACACATGGTAATTATGTTGTATGACTGGACCTGGCATCTGAACCTATAACTTTGAGGTTGAGGATTACTGTTAATGAAGTACTTTAATCATGCCACATAAGCAATTACTCATAAAGTAGCAGCTGGTATTGAAAGATAGATTTGCTGTAGTTTTTTATTTGGTAGAGCAATAATTAAAAGCTATCTAGAGACTGACCCAGTGACACCAACTAAACAGCTAATTTGAGCTCAAATTATCCATAATAACTGTTAACAGAATACTTCAGTGTGTGTATATAGGCCTTTAGATAGATGGATAGAATTTCAACTCAGGTTATTAAGATGGATTGGAATACTAAAAAAATACTTTCTTTAGGTACTGTAGACCTTGGTCAAACCACTCAAACAAACAGTGCAATGTTTTGAAAGCACCTCAGGAAGTCATTAAATTAAGACAGGAAAAATTATTTTGCATTGGGCAAAATTACACACTTCACCTTTAGGGACATTTTTATAAAAGCCGTGGAGATATTTGACTTCTGGAGGCCGGAAATGAAATGTACAGTGTGAACTGGACGGAAACCAGGAGAATGAGCAAGTGAATGTTCATTTAAGCGATGAATCACAGTGACTACGCCCACAGCAGACTTCTCCTCTTCAGCCAAGAGCTGCAATAAAGACTTCATTAACCTCATACTCAAATATATGTTTATAAGTCACAGGGTATGTTTACAAAGATTACATGTGTAGATTAGATGTTCAGAGTGGTACATAAAGACATATGATGTGTGTGTGCCTGAAAATGTATTGTGAAAATCTCCTCTCAAACTCTCATGTTTTGTTTTATTTATTCCCCACAAGGCTTCACACAAGGTTTGAGTGGACAGCTCTCCATCACAATGCTGTATTTGTCGCTTTTTTCTTTTGATTGCTCCATTTGCACTTTACTGAACTCTACAAACCTTTTTCTCGCACAGACACACTTGAACGGGGAAGGAGAGTCTGACTGACAAATACTGAGTGAAGTAAAATAAAAGCTCTCTGCTGGAATGTATTATTCATTTTATACATTTGTAAACATGCACAGACAAAGTGAATCCTCCAGACATTAACACATACTGAGAATCATTGATGCTACTATTGATTGCCTAGAAAATCCATAATGTTTTGTAAGTATGTGATCTTCCCTATATTTCAGAGTCGTTCACCCAAAAATCAACATTATCCCTCTTTTTTCTTCTTCCAAGCAACACAGAAGTTTTGAATTATAAATCAAGTTAGTCTATTAGTAAAATGAATCCTTTATTTGTGTAAGAGTACACAAATCATTCAAAAATGATTCACTAATAGATTCATCAGAGAATCATGTCCTGCAATCTAAAATTACTTTTCACTGAATCTTTCTACAAAGAGACCAAGTCAAATTTTGAACATATATGACCACCTTTGAGGCATGGACTGCACTAGACCCCTGAAGGTGTGCTGTGGTATCTGACACCAAGATGTTAGCAGCAGATCCTTTAAATCCTGTAAGTTGTGAGGTGGAGCTTCCATGCATTGGACTTCTTTGTTCAGCACATCCCGCAGATGCTCGATTGGATTGAGATCTGGGGAATTTGGAGGCCAAGTCAACACCTCAAATTCGTGGTTGTGCTTCTCAAACCATTCCTGAACCATTTTTGCTTTGTGGCAGGAGCATTATCCTGCTGAAAGAGGCCACAGCCACCAGGGAATATCCCTGGTAAGTGACGCACTCAGCCATCCATGTGAAGTAAAAGAAAACGTGATTCATCAGGCCAGGCCACCTTCTTCCATTGCTCCGTGGTCCAGTTCTGATGCTCACGTGTCCACTGTTAGTGCTTTCAGCGGTGGACAGGGGTCAGCATGGGCACCCTGACTGGTTTGCGGCTATGCAGCCCCATACGCAACAAACTGAGATGCACTGTGTATTCTGACACCTTTCTATCAGAACCAGCATTAACTTCTTGAGCAATTTGAGCTACAGTAGCCTTCGCTCCCCACTTGAGCCTTGGCCACCCATGACCCTGTCACCGGTTCACCGCTGTTCCTTCCTTGGAGCACTTTTGATAGATACTGACCACTGCAAACCGGGAACACCCCACAAGAGCTGCAGTTTTGGAGATGCTCTGACCCAGTCGTTTAGCCATCACAATTTGGCCCTTGTCAAACTCCCCCAAATCCTTACGCTTGCCCATTTTTCCTGATTCTAACACATCAACTTTGTGGACAAAATGTTCACTTGCTGCCTAATATATCCCACTCACTAACAGGTGCCGTGATGAAGAGATAATCATCATAATCGTTATTCACTTCACCTGTCAGAGGTCATAATGTTATATATATGTACAGTCAAACCAAAAATAATTATTTTTGATATATTTTTACTAGTGGGTGCAGGACACTATAGTTAATTTATGTAAGCGAGGATAGCAAAATAAAGTAAACTGTGACATATTATACCCAAAAAATCTTGGTCCCACTTTATATTTTTTGGCCTTAACTACTATGTACTTACATTTAAATTAATAATTTGATACAATGCACTTATTGTGTACATACATGTTTTTACATTGTACTTATATTTAAAAAAAAAAAACACATGCATGTTATTAAATCTGTAAATTATTTCTGTAATTACATTTAAAATTACACTGTTGACCCATCCCTTACACCTTACCCCTACCCTTAAACCTACCCATACCACCAAACCTGTCCCTAACCTTACCCGTATCCCACCTCAATAGCTGCAAAAGTGTTTTGCAATTCAATATGAACCCAATAAGTACATTGTACATAGTAGTTAAGGCCACTTAATATAAAGTGGGACCAAATTCTTCATACAGTGGAGTGGACTACCAGTAAAATTGATAAAAATTTGCAACGAAAAATTATTCAGACACTTTGACGTGTCCATGTTTTGCTTAAGTGTTATCTGACATAATCAAGATTATTTTTTTCTGACAGTTTAACTTTGAGGTCTTGTAATATTTTATTACTATAGTGAATAAACTGTATGTAACGATGAATATATACTTAATGAATGAAATGTTCATGGTGTCTGAATAAATTTTGGTTTGACTTTATATTGGCAGCTCATCAACATGCGTGCCTTTTGTTTTTGAGGGTTAGAGTGAATTTTTCTTTATTTGGAAAGAAATATTTTTCAGAAATATGTATTTAAATTAATTACATGGAAACATATTCAAGCTCTCTCACTAAATAGATGTATATAATTAAAGTACATACTGGATTGTGTCCCAATATGAGCTCAAGTTTCTCAATATGGAGTCCAAGCCGATACTTCTAATTGAGTGCAACATGAAAACGATTGCACATCGTTACGTCTACTTCCTTGGTCTGCCTGATGAGAGCTTAGCTCATCATGCTGGAAAAGTCATTTATATCATTGACTTTCTCCCTGATGGCCGGCCAGATGAAGAGGTTTTCCTAGACTGGTCGTTAATGAACAGACAGTAATTATCACAGCAACCTGAGTGAGTCAGATATGTCCATTCAGCCGAACTCATTCATTAGGCCTGAAGCTGATATATACTGCACATTTAAGACCTGCGGTTCACACGGTCGCTGTTGCTCTTGTATGAAATTGCTTTATATTTATGTTAGTGCCCTGTGCCTAGACCTGTACACCCACCTGAATGTATTTCTGGGTTTACTACAACCTAAAACTAGCTTTCAAATGTAAATGACACCAGCGTTTGGATATAGTAAAGAATGTATAAGCAGTTGATTAATAAACCAAGTGGCATAATGCTAGAACATTCTCAAAACAAACTCATGACGTTCCAGTAAAGTTTCACAACTGTAAAGTGTCCAAATAGGGAATATATTAATTTTGAACGATATATGTATGAACAGTATGAAAGCTTGTATCTTATCTTTCTTTAACAGAAATGACACTTATTTTGATGTTTTGTTAACTAACGCAATGACATTCAAACAACTTTCCCCTTATTTTGTCTCGGATATGCCTTTTATTATGACAGCTTTACAGACAAATATGCAGAATGTCTGCTGTAAATGGCAGAGTTTAAAAAGCACACATGGGTACGGGTATCATTCTTTACATAACGCACTTCAAACAGCTTATTGTTAATACTCATTTCCTCATAAAAAGCGATCATCCCTTAAACTGCATTTCATATTTAAGACACATCACATGCACAAAGTGCCTTTGTTCTAAAAAGGACCTCAATCCCTGATGTTATTTACTGTTGTCTGGCATTATAGAGCCTAATCTTCTTCTCGAAGGCAGTATCCGGTCATTGTCGAACGATATGCTAAAGAGGTTTTTAGTCTCTTTTCAGCGTCACAAAGGGTTTTTTAAGTACTTAAAAGGATAGTTAATCTTTTAAGTGTGTTCGACAAGTGCATTAGGGTCCCTTGGCCTGCGTTCTGCTCTTATTCACAGCGTGCCGCCATATCGCTGTTTTTTGGCACTCAGACCCACTGACCCAGAAAGCAAAGCCCTATTGTCTTTAAGCCTCCTTTATCTCACAATAGGGATGGTGTGGTACAGGGAATTGGACGGCAGAGTCCTGATCTTTCATGTTTTTTAAACACACAATGGTTGCTTTTAATGGATGATAGTGTTAAGACAGATTTAAAAGTCATGCAAGTGCAATTTCAGTTCATTGGAAGGTGGAATCAGCTGCTGAGAAAAACATCTTTTAGAAAATAAAGAAAAGGAGTTGTTCATTTTCAGGCAGCTGCAGCCGTGTTCTATTAATCGTATTTTGTGCAGTTGCAGCAAAATGCATGTAAGCAGCATCCCCAACTTTCCATTTATTGTATTCTGTCAACACAAATGAACTCGGAGCTGCAAAACATGCATAACAACACGGATTAAATGCCTTAGGTTCTGTCTCAGACACATTTTCACACTCATATCATTACACCATTGCGTGTTTGTTACTGTCAGGGCCGTGGTCGTAAATCTGGCAGCGTGTCAGTTAGAGGTGGATGGAAAATTAGGATGTTATGGATGGGATGCTCTCGTGCACTTACACACACTCACACACCCTTGAGATGGCAGATGAGCGATTTTCAAAGAGTAGTAAAGCTGTCTGTCTCTCCTCTGTATGTCCTTGTCCGTTTCGTTCCATCTTACCGTCTGTCAAACAGAGCCCTCCCATGGAGACTGACACTCTCACAAGAATCACACACACAGAAAACAGTGTATTTCACTGTATTTCTCTTGCAATACTTTTGCTTTTTTAGTCTTTAGTCTCTTTTTGAGACTTTATCAATAAAGAGCTAAAAGTCTTAACTGTAAATGTAAATCATTCAACATTGTCCTTGGGACATTTTTTGGTACTTTGAAAAAGATACACATTTTTCATGCCAGTACAACCACATTCTCTGTAGTCTTTGTGATATGTACATACGAGCGGGCATTTTTTGAGTTATACACGCTTCAATAAAATGTATATATCAGTGCACACAGTACAAAAATCTTACAGCATACTCTTTAAAAAAAAAACGTTATGTGAAATAGTGCCTAAGTATGCAATCATAAATGTTTAAAAAGTTAAAAAAATATTTTTGTCAGTATGTTGTATGCCAAATCCAGCATGTTAAGTGTCTTATACACACACAAAAAGTGATTTTTAATTAAATTAAAACATAACTTTAAATGAAGAAATGGACCTCTATTAGACAAAGGCTGTTCGAAATGGAAAGCTAGTTTACTGCATACTGCTATGCTGCATAATATATGTATATTTTAAATAGTACTACATGAAACGGCATACAATATGCAGCAATATTAACATTTTAAGCCATGGTGATGATACATTGTTGTCACATTATTTTATTAGCATGCTTAATTTGACGTGTCATGTTGAGTCATCCGAGACTAAAAAAACATTATTGTAACTTTTAATTCACAGTCTTTTGCCAGTTTTTTTTTTTTTTTTTAGCAGTCTAATCGAGGAGAAATAGTTGATATTGCATTCCGGTTGACTTGTTACTCTGGAAATGATTGGTCTTGAGGGCACTGCAATGTACCAAATGTAGTGTTATATGGATATTCCATGCATTGCATACAGAACATCTGTATGCTGTGCACAAAAAGTACGAGTAGTATAACAGTATTGTGACATAGCCTAATAGTTATGTTTTATGGACAGTATTGGCAGAATCTTGACTTCAAATACCCTCTTACAAAAGCACCTAAACACATGCTACTTATTTACACTTCAAAATAAACTGGATTTGTCAGTATGGAGCTAGAGAGACAGTGTTGTCTTTGATTGACTGCACATTTTCATACATTTGTTTCTGGTGCCGTGTGCATTGATGCTAACTCTCTTTTGATGGATTACCCCTTTCATCCATAGACTTGATGCAAGTTTTGTAACAAATTAGAATAAGAGTGTTGGATTTGCCAATTACTGTATGACAGAAACAAAACAAATCACCTTATATGAAATTACATTTTGAATATGCCTGGAGATTTCGGCTGATAAATACTGTATAAATAGAAGGAGCTGGAGATTTTTAAAGGAAAAGTTGAAGAAATAGTCCGCCCAAAACATTCACTTTCATGTTGTTCCAAACCCATATATTAATATTATTTTAGCAGGATCCAAAGACTGCTGTTTTACAGTTATATTCAGCTGTAATAATGAATAAGTAACATTTACATACTGACAGTTTGTTCTGACATCAAAAAGAAATGTAAAACACATAGTTGTGTTTAGTTTCTGAATTATTCAGTGTTTTTGAACAAATCAGTTGAATGAATCATATAATGACTCAGTTATAGCCATGCTGCATCCAAACTTCCCTACTATATAGTAGGTGAAAAACAGTACATGACAAAAGAAGTACTATTCCATGAGGCCACGGGACAGAATTTGTGAATGGCAGTGAAGTGACAACTGAAGCTGATTGATCACATGATAATGACAATATGGTGAATGTAGTATGTCCGGATTACATTCGTTCTACACACATTCATACTATATAACCTTCTTTTTTTTAGCGGTCGCTAAATAATTCCTTTTTCGAAATAAGTACCTTCTCAAGAGATTACACAATTTCGGATGCAGCCTCAGTCATGTTTCGTTCCTCAGTGAATCTAGCCTGACGTGGTCATACTCAATTCTAGTCAGAATATGAGTCTGATACTGCTTCATTGGGCTTTGATTATGGGGGCGTATTTCAACCGATCCAGGAAAGACCTCAATTGGATAGACCTACAACCAATCAGAGCTACAGAGTAAGTGACGTGTGTTGAGCGACGCATAGTTGTCAACAGAACTCTTCTTAGCGACCATCGGGGCCAGCTGATAAATCAAACTTTTGCCGAATCCCGTTGGAAGGACGGCAAAGACATCTTTCCCATCGACAAATGCCTTGATCGCGGTCCTCTGTTCCTCTTTTAAAATTAATGCGCTGTCGATATCTTCTATAACGGACGCGATGGCGGAATCTACACATCTCAGTTCTTCAACAGCCATCATTGTTGTAAACTAATTGACCTTTTGCAAAGACTCGTCCCCCTTAGTTACTGTTGCTTTGTCCGACAAGCCGTGGCGCTGTCACGCCACACAGAGTGGAAAATACATCGCGGAGCAAAGAAGAAACTGACAACACATTGACAGACGAGACAGAGCAGGTTACTATGATATTAGACAAAGTCCCAGCTTTCAAACTGTGTAGTTATTAAAAAAAAATCAAACAATAAAAACCGTTTTGTGGCTCTTTAATGTGTTGTGACCATGATCGTGACAGATTGCTGTAGCGCCTCAGCTCAAGAGGCTCGTGAACCGATCATCTCTTCCTACTAGTCCATTTATAGCATCAAATAAACATGAATGAACATGAGAATGAATGTTGTTTCAAACGCGGAAAGACGTCAATATGCACAATTTTTCAAATTTAACTCCACCGATGTTAATCTTCTAACTCCTGACTGCTTTGTTGGACAAAATGGCGGATGCGGCGTTCTGATTGGTTAGATCGCTTGTCAATCAAACTCCCCAAGCGCTCTTTGATGACGTGGATGGTTACGTAACCGCAGATAGCCTGTCCATCATCGATTAAAGCCCGCCCTGGCAATTTGATTGGCTCGGCCTTCTGGGAGTCGAGTCCAGACCGAACTTCCCGTCCAAAAAATGTTGTGGGCGGGGTTCGGGCTGGCACCCAGGCTACAGTGAATCAGCATTTGTGAATGCATTGCTTGAATGAATGATTCAATGACTCACTCATAAAGATCTGATTTATTCCTGTATGAATCAGATTTAAACTAAATGAAAATGAAAAAGATATCATAAAGTCATTTATCGCCACCTACTGGTGCATCGATGTAACCTACAGCACTAAAAAATGAGGGGGGAAAGCCATACAGTTTTGAAACGACATTAGGGTGAGTAAATGACAGAATTCCTTTGAACGATTCCTTGAAAAGAGATTTGTGAAGCTGTTTATGGAAATGACACTTTCACTGCATGAGCTGTTTGTGATTCAAATCTGATTTATAGGTTTGTTGCACACGATTACAGAAGGGCATTATGTAGTTTTGTGTGTACCACAGTTTGGCATTTTAGAACCACAGGGTGAGAGTTACCTGTAGAAGTGACAGAAGATGACACAATTTTAAGTGTCATTTTGTTGCTCTTTTTGTTTCTTCCTCATCTTCTTTTGCTCCTTCACAATGGGCATTTTTTCAGGACTGTGTTTCAATCAGCCTTTTTTCTGCTCCTCTCAGCACTCCTCCTCTGCAGGAGACAAACAGCACAACATAAAACCTTCTGCCTCCTGCTACTTCCCCTCTCATCTCATCCTTTTCTTCTTCTCATCCTGGCATTTTGTCATAAGCTGCAGTCGGAATCAAATCCTCCGATTGCCACATCTGCATCAGAAAGGAGGACAGAAGATTATCTGTGTAACAGTACCGTTTTGGATACAACAGGTGCTCAGCAGTAATGCTGAAATCTTTGTTTGGTCTTTGCTGAAGAAATGTTTACCATCCAGAAAAGTTTGGAAACTCTAAACTAGGTTTTTACACTTTTCTGAATTATATATGAGTGGTACTTGATACAAAACTCACCAAATTGAAGCTAGGGTGTTGTGATTGGTTGTCAAGGTGTTGCTAGGGTTCTGTGTGGTCGCAGAGTTGTTTTGAATCGCTTTTAACATGTTGTTTGCAGTTGCTGAGGTGTTTTGAAAGGTTTTTAGCAGGTTGATATGTAGTTACTAAGGTGTTTTGTATGGTCTCCAGGGTGATGCTATGCAGTTGCTGATGAGTTCTGGGTTGCTTTTAATATGTTGCTAAAGTATTTTGAAATACAGTGTTCTGTGTAGTCACCAGGGTGTTGCCATGCTGTTGCTTAAGTGCTCTGAGTGGGATTTAACACATTGCTATGCATTTATGGTGTTTGTGGTTGCCAGGGTGTTGCTATGCAGTAGGTGTTGCTATGGATTAAGTTATGTTTTGAAATGTAATGTATGAGTTTGAAGATTCTATTCAATCTCTATTACTAATTATGAGCAACAATAACAGTGATACTTGTCTTAGAAAGCAGTCAAGGTCATTTCTCTGGGCTTTTTCCACTGACCAATGGAGTTTCAAAGAATTCAGTTTCTTTGATATGAAAAATGAAGTCTTTTAGGACCTCATGCATCGGAAGATTTTATATACACTATCCTTATGCTACCAATCTTGAATTTTAGCTCATAATGATACTGTGTTATTACAGTGAAAAATGGTTTAACAAAATACTTCCATGTTGTTCAGTCAATGAAGTAATTATTTATGTGATATTTGGGGTGAGAAATGTCATGAACTTCACTACAAGGTTGTTCATTGAGCAGATCGTGAATTATTGAACATTCAATTTTCCAGCCAGCCATACAAAGCAGTACAACATCTAAAGAGCAGTATAGAATCTTGTCATAAAACATGGTCATCTTACATGTTTCTGCTTTTTTCATTGAACTGGAAGGGGGAGACAGCGAGTGTCCTGATAATGTGCCTCTGGGCATTCATAGAGCACCTGTAGAGATGTGACTCCTCAGTGACACCGTCCTGTGTAGACAATAACCTGCTGCAATAAGACCTTCAGGCCCCTGAACACAATCTGTGTGTAGCTGTGTTCCAAAACCTAGTGAGCTGCTTTGTTTTTGAATGTGAGCTGCCTTGCTTTTGAAATTAATTTTGAATGATAACTTTTAAACCTTCAAGGGTTAGTTCACCTAAAATTTCTGTCATTAATTACTCACCCTCATGTCGTCCCAAACCCTTGAGACCTTTGTTCATCTTCTGAGCACAAATTAAGATATTTTTAATGAAATCCGAGGGTTTCTGAACCACATAAACACGGAAGCACTGAACTGCATTCACCATGTACACTGCAGTGGAATTCCTGGTGAAAAACTACAATACCCATGATGCTGTACAGAAAATTCCACCAATCAGAGATTTAAAAAAAAATGCAGTACACTCCAAAATATCTCTTTAGCTCCGCCCACTCCCATGAAGCACTGCGAATTACGTAATCAAGTTGATCTCTCTACGCTCTCAAAATACTGAAATGTTTATATAGGCATATATTGCTATAAACTTAAAATATATTGTTTTATGTTTTTATATGTTTGTAAATTAGTAGTTTTATGTTTCTCCATCACTTTTTACTTTGTCATTCGCAAAGTTTCATGGGATTGTAGTTCTTTCCCTCACAAAAGTCTTTGTCTGATTTTCAAAACCTTTTTTGCTTCAAATCAAAATTTGTAGTGTTATGATTCACCGCGAAGCTGATCGGCTTGGTTCATGGCTTATAACTCTTTAATGAAGACTATTTTAAAAAATGAATAAAAAACAAATACTTCTGGAACCAGCACCACTGAAAACAGGATTGGCACTGTTGCACTCTATTTACAGTTGCATTTTTGCTTTTTCCACTGAGGGCTTTTAGACAACATCTAAAAAGACAGCTTTAATATCGTAAACAACTAGTGCATAGAGGTAAGCAAAAGCTTGTGAAATGTGTTTAGCCTGATGCTTCCTGACTCTTTCACTTTATCAGCAGCTATAGCCTGTCTAGCCCCACTCGTCCTCCATTCCCTCCTTTATCAGTCACTTCTTCTCAGGGGTGGTCAGACTCACCAGCAAACATTCGATCTAACTATACGCCACTGCTGCTACTACTGCCTGACACTGATCGAGCCCTGAGAAGATTTGTGTGTGAGTGGAGGAGCGACAGCTGGAGAAGGTGCTGAAAAAAATGAAAATGAGCTGAAAAAGGAATATTTGGAGACCTTGTCTACAGGAGAACGACATCAGAGGGTGAGGGAGGGAAAACAAATAGTAAACTATGACATTATCTGAAGAAAACATTGCTAGAGTATTGCTATGCAATTGATAAGAGGTTCTGGATGGTTGTTAATGTGTTTATTTTTCATCAATTCCTATGTAGTTGCTAAGGTGTTCTGTATCATATTTCTCTGTGATCTTCTGGTCCCTAGATAAGGTTTGCGCCCCTCATTTTTAAATCATTAAAAGTAATACTCTCCTTATCAAACACCCATAAATAAAGCAGAAAGATATATATGTAGAGAGAGAGAGAGACAGCACGAAAGAAGTGGTAATTACATTATCCTCTCACTTTGGATGTCTGCTAAAATTAAATTAAGCCGGGCAGCTGTCACCTGTTGGCTGATTTGCAGATGATATTGCTGACGTGATTTGATGCTTGATGATTTTACAGCAATCTACATCTGATAGAGTACCACCTCTGTAAAAAACCCAATTCAGCATCTATGCCTGTTGTTTCTCAAATCTGAATGCCAGCCCCCTCAAAGTTGCATTTTTCATGCCTTATTAAACACAGTATGCTAATGAGAGGAATAACTCATCAAGAGGATTTGGAATGGCAGAAAGGAGAAGAAAAAAAAATAAGCGTTTGAATGATGCATGATTCAGTTTGATTTGTGATGGTCATTGAATGTCACAAATGACAGAGATGAGATCACAGTGAGAATGTCTCAAAATTAGAATGTCTTCACAGTAATGAGATTAAAAGGAGACTTTTGCTCAAAGTTGGCATAGAATGATTTTTTCCCCTCCCTATTGTGACATATATGTGAGTAAAACGGCTTCTCAAATAAGAAAACGATTGTAGGGTGGGACTTGATTTTTTCCATTGGGAATTGATTGGATGGTTGTGGTTTTCTATTGGTGGATCTCATGTGAGTGACAGGTTGTCCCACCCTTGCCACAGTAAACACATCATCAGAGAAGAGAAGAGATATGAATGCAATTTCATGGTGCCCTCAAATGAAAAATTGAATTTATCTTGGCATAGTTCAGTACATGGAAAACTCCATTATTTCCTTCTTCTTATATAAATCTCATTTGTTTAAAAGACCTCAGAAGAACAGGCGAATCTCAACATAACACCGACTGTTATGTAACAGTCGGGGTGTACGCCCCCAATACTTGCATATGCCAGCCCATGTTCCCAACATTATGAAAGGAATTACATAAGGGCACCCAGTAACTTCTGGAGCAGCACAGCCGAATCATCAGACTAGGTAAGCAAGCAAGAAAAATAGCGAAAAATGGCAGATGGAGCAATAATAACTGTCATGATCCATGATATCATGATATTTTTAGTGATATTTGTAAATTGTCTTTCTAAGTGTTTCGTTAGCATGTTGCTAATGTACTGTTAAATGTGGTTAAAGTTACCATCGTTTCTTACTGTATTCACGGAGACAAGAGCCGTTGCTATTTTCATTTTTAAACACTTTTAGTCTGTATAATTCATAAACACAACTTCATTCTTTATAAATCTCTCCAACAGTGTAGCATTAGCCGTTAGCCACGGAGCACAGCCTCAAATTCATTCAGAATCAATGTAAACAATATAACAGTATACAATACTCACATAATCCGAAGCATGCATGCCGCATGCATGACGAACACTTTGTAAAGATCAATTTGAGGGTTATATTAGCTGTGTAAACTTTGTTTATGCACTGTTTAAGGCAAGCGCGAGCTCCATGGGTGGAGAGCACGAGATTTAAAGGGACCGCACAGCATAAATCGGCTCATATTTAATGATGCCCCAAAATAGGCAGTTAAAAAAATTTATTTAAAAAAAAAATCTATGGGGTATTTTGAGCGGAAACTTCCTAAACACATTCAGGGGACACCTTAGACTTATATTACATCTTGTAAGAAAACGTTCGATGGCACCTTTAAGAAGATATTTCTCCCGATGAAAAGAATCATGAAGTATTCTTTTAGTTACTTTGAGAAGTATATTTTGTAACAATTGATATATTTGTAATGTTTAGTTGTTCTCGAAAATCTTATACACACAAATGCATGTATCCATCCATATTTTTCCTACAAGCACAAACCCACAAGTCTTGTTTTTTCCTCTCTTACACAACCAATCAAAAAAAAGGAAATTACCCTTCACCTAAAGCCACTTCTGTTTTGTAAACAACAACACTATCTGTCATATGTTGCTCATGATGGAGTGCTCCTTACTACATGTGTGTCTTCGTGTATAGCTGTCTGTCTGCCAGTGAGTGTTACACGTGTGTGTGTGTGTGTGTGTGTGTGTGTGTGTGTGTGTGTGTGTGTGTGTGTGTGTGTGTGTGTGTGTGTGTGTGTGTGTGTGTGTGTGTGTGTGTGTGTTTGTGGGGGCCTCTGGATTGAAGCTCCTATCTCTGGTGTGCAGCTGTGAAGCAGGTCGTAGGGACACATCTCCAGCCTGTAAATATAGCACACACACGTACACACACAAGCACTGCCAAACCAGATTAACACCCAAATAAATCACCTTCAGAGATGCTCTGCTGAACATAAAGTAAAGGATCAGGCTAAAAAAAAACCCTCTCTGTACTGTCCTCACCATCACGGCTTCTTTATCTCCTCTTAGTTAGTAGTGCATTTTGATAAGTTAAGTTTGGTTATGGCATGTTTTACTTGAGTTAGAAGTGTGTGGCTATTTGTCATGTTGCAGATGTGCAGGGGCAATCTTGTCTAGAGCAACTAAAGTTCAAGTGGTCTATTCAGTGGTTGTTATTTTAGTCACCTTCCAGTATGTGGTTTACTCATGCTTGGATCAGACCATATATTGCAAAAAAGATTGGATGATGCACCTTCAGTCTCTTCCATTGTAGTAAGTAAAGCCATCAATGTGCCAATATGGCGCTGACATCTGGAGTCTCGAGTCTGCGCATAGTGAACTCAGAGCCCGAATCTGCGCAATGAATGCCAAGTGGAGCTGTGATATCAGGGTCCCACCTACATTCCTGCAGAATCAGATAATAAAGCAGAACAAGTCATTATGTTGGTGTGAAATAAATGTAGAAATTAAAGTTAAAGCTCCAATCTCCTCCCAAAGTTCCAGAAAAAAGTCTGTTGGTGCGTTAGTGACTACTTTGCTCAGAGAAGCTGTCAATCTCAGCTGTCAATCATGACGTCAAAACCTTTATAGCATCACATAACTAAATAAAAACAAACTTATTAAAAGGACAAACACTTTAACTAACATCAGTATGCATAAAAACTGCCTAAAATGACAGAAACCATCTTTGGGGAATTTTTTTTTTTTTTTTTGACGTGTAGTTTGACTGTTTAGTTTATCTCACGTCCCATTACATTACATGGAGAGGGTAGGGTTTATAACCTATACTGCATCCATCCACCTAGGGGCGATCGAGATGCTTTAGATTCACTTTTCAGGACTTGTGTGCCATGCTTGGATCAGACCTGTAAAAATTGTATTGTAACCTTTAGACCATCATTCCTGCCATATGAGCTCCATGTGATACTGAGAAAACTAAACAAAAACAAATGGTCATTCCCATTCCTGTTTTAATGTCCCCATGATATATTTATATTGGATAAAATGTAAAATAATTTTATAATAAAAATTATTTTTATATATAAAAATTTTAAATAATTTATTTACTGTAGTTTGAGCAGATGTCTGTTTTTGTCATGTCCTTATAAAACTTCTCTTATCAAAATGATACAAACAAAACATGTTTCCCTTGGAAATATTCTTTTAACTGGTAATCAATTTCCATTTTTCTCTCTGTGTCCTCAGTACCACTTTTAATCATGTTAGTTGTTTGTAATATCCCTTTAAAGGCGATGTATGTAATTTGGACTGTACTAAAGCATAAAACACAATATGTTTGCAATAAAGCCAGTTATTCTTCTTTGAAATATGCATTCCATGTCAGAATGTCTGTTTTTGTTTTGGTCTATGTGTTTCCGCTCACTGCCAATTTACCTGGGTTGCCAGTTGGCAGAAAACACAATATATTACAGCCATGGAAGCCTGTAAAGGAACTGAGTCAGAGATCACAGATTCTACCCGACCTAAAAAGCCTTGGCAATAAAAACATTGCAGATGTATACATTAGTTGATCAGCTTACAGTGTAAGGCTCGTTGCTTTCCATTTTAAATTGTGCGCGTTCCTGTTGCGTGTCCTCAATCTGGCAACCCACGTGAGCATTGAGTCTGAGGAGGAACTCAATCCAATATTTTAAATTCAAACTGCAGTAACCCATTTCAAACACTAGTTGTCCATATTACATACTACACCATTAACAAAAACGTAATATCCTTAATGACATAATCCTTCAGAAAGTGGCATCATTTTGGAGGGAAGTCAACAGCACAAACGTGAATAAGCATTAGCAATGTGTTTCATTCTCGTTCCCCCAGAGCAGTGGTTAACTTGAACACTTTATTTAATCAAGTTATTGTAAACTTAATATAATCAAGTTACAATTAATACATTTTAAAGGCCAGAAGAACATCCCAAAGTCTTGTAACAAAGTGGTTTTATTCATTTCAAATAATGTGGGTGCTTTTGTGCAGTTAAGCCGCATGTTTGGCAAATATCACTTTTTGCCACGCTCGTGGTGTGCTTCATGTTTTCTCATTCATTGTTTTCCTTCACAAATCCGCCATGAATTTAAAGCCCATGTAAATGCTGCAGCTCTTGTATGAGAGTTAAGAAATGTTTCTGAGGAATTTTGAACACCAGTTACTGATGTAATTACATTTTCTGCTTATGTAATAGTAAGACTTTTGCATTTGAGTTCAGTATTCTTGGCTAAAGCCTGTGCCTTGCATGATTTCACTTTTCTAAAATGGCTGATTAGCACATATACTATAACATAAAAACATCCACAGTTTCTTTGAAAGAGGACCTTTATGTTATATGGGAACCAGAATGTGACAGAACCTGTATTTTAAATCTTTTCCATGTCAGAATAGAAGTATATACATTTAAATACATTTTTTTTTTTTTTTTTTTGTCACCACAAAGTATTGATATGGTTTGCATTGACAGGTTGCCCCTGATGGTAGATGTCAGAACTACACTACTATGTGGGCAAATTTATCTTTTTTTTTTTTTTTTTTGTCATAACTCATGACCATAGCTAGACAGTATAGGCAATTTGCATCAAACTTCTAGAATTCAGTGTAGTGTGCTCTTGCTACTTATTTTTCACTGTAATGGAGACCTAGAACATTACAATTTAATACAGGGTCACATCATTTTCAGACTTAAACTTCATATGTCTAATTCAGCTAATTACTGCACCAAAATTACATTTCGGCCATGCACAACTGATCACTTGGCTCTCTTTGAGTAAAGAATTTTAATTTTCAACTCATTTTCATGGTCGAGAGGTTAGTTAGTGAATGCGCTGCGTCCAACTGATAAATTATGCTTTTCTAAATTAGATGTTTTAAAAATTGCTTTAGGAAAATAGGCTCTTATTTCATACCCGAGCACAGATGGTGTCAACCAGAATGAGAACTGGAAAATAAAATAGCTGACAATGGAATTAAATATGCTACACAGAGAGCCAGTATTCAGTAGCTGTAATTGTCTGATTATACCATATGATTCATTACAAAATACTCCACTCCTTTTATTGCAGTTCCTCTAGTTGAACATTTACAATTATTACTATTATCAGGTAATATGTATAGAAAAGCCATATTTTCTTATAAGAAGAGAATATTGCTCACCATTATTTTACATGACATATTGAGACCTGCCTTACTGTAGCAGCATCATCACTCAGCGATAGTGCCAGATGGAAAACCATGGTGATTTTATCTATAAAAGTCAGTCTGTTTTTGTAAGCTTTTGTAAGATTCAAAGAACAATGTGGTATGAACATCAGACAGCATTCTTGTATAAACATCACTATAGTAATACAATGGTATCTGTGTGCAAGGTAGCATCTCAAATAGTGCAGTACTGTAGTGGTACCATGGTACAGTGATGATATCATATGGTGATATACTGTATAAAACACTGTACTTCAGTACAATGAGTACTGTATTCATGCACCATGGTATTTGACTGATACAAGATATAGGTACAAAGTACAAGATACAGTTGATGTTTATACCACCGAATACTATGCACCAAGGTACAGCATTAAAAAGAATACGTTACTATAGTTTATGTATGAAATAATACATATTATTACTATTGTACCAATGTCAAAACATTCATCCTCACTTTCAGCAGAATGAGTGTGTTTAAATCCACTGTGTTGTTTTCAGACAAATTGCTTTTCTTGAGAATTCTGATCATATGGAGGCAATAAGATTCTCAGCTCAGGTGAGGCTGCAGTGGGGAGACAAAAATCAAAATAAAGTAAGAAATTTAGCATGGATTGGATACCACAAATTCCTTTTTTGTTTGTAAAACAAATGCTGATATCACAGTATTAAAAAGGCATTGAGGTTTAACACGATTTGTGGTTTAAAAATGAAATAAAGCCCAAGCGAGCGCAGCTTTATTGCAGAGAGAGGAAATTGTGCTCCCCTATCCCCTCGCAGTTCATTTGCAGTCATTCTCCACAAAATCAATTTTCAATTTCCTCCATAGGAAAGCACCTTGCTGCACGCGGCAACAGCCATGCTATTTACGCTTCATTAGCCTAGCCCTACATTAGTTTTCTTTTTTTGTGTAGATTGTGTACTTTAAAGGCAATTTTGAAATTTTTCACAGCTACGTGACATTACTTAAGATAATGTCCACTGGGTGATATTTCGCATGGGTTCTGAATTTCACTTAGTGCCAAAGCAACTTTAGCTAATGTTTTAGCCTAGAGTGCAACACAAGCATTTACTGCTGTGTTCTGTGTCTTTAGTAGAGGTGTTTAGTGGATGTGAGTATCGATTACTGTGACATGAATTGTTATAAACTAATGCGTATTTGAGTGTAACATAAGCATGCAAATAAACATGGTAGCTAAGACTTAGAAGATGCTTTTATAGAAGTGACTTGCAACATACTTATTAAATGGAGCAACCCAATAAGAGAATCTGCTGAAAGTCTGTATTACCTTGAGAAAGCTTTCCATTAGCATTCCCATTCATCTCAATGGCTCATCTCAAATGCGATTTTAAATGATTGATCACTATATGTACATTTAGTCCAAATGCACAGCTTTTGAAGAAACATACATTTTGCAAGCATAATGGTGTAGTTACAAGAGCTAACCTGGCTGGACCTTGCTAACCAGCCAAACTTTGACCTCCTGCTTAGACTGATTTTATTAAAAAAAGAAAGAAAGAAAGTCACAACTAATGCTCAAATGCTCAATGGCCGCATTTTAAATATTTAACACTGAATTGCAATTATGGAAAAAAAGGTGACTTCCTCGGATCTTTTTGTCCTTTGACACTCTGTCAAGTCTGCTTTTGGTAATTGCTCTAAAATAGATGGAAAAACTGCTGGAAGACATTTGGTTTTCAGGAGGAAATTGAGAGTCTTTCTTTCTTTCATTCTGAGATGCTGAAACGGCAAGAACAGAAATGCACAGATGAGCCCTGATGGTCTATTCAAGTGGGAACATAAAATGGCTTTAAAAACACTATATTTCTGGAAAAGACAGTAGGCTATTGGTAGAAAGTCGAGTCATGTAAGTGCTGTGTTTTGAATTTGGGCTTATTCGAATCAAATTAATGATATGGCATGCTGATTAATTGCATATTTGCAGAGGAAACAATGACATTAATTCAACAAGATTACATTATTGTGGCAGATGAATTAAAAATAGAAGTCAATTTATTGTTGTTTGTTTCCATATCTATTGTCAGTATCATTTTTTTCCTCAGAAGTTGCCCTTTTTGTCCATGCGTTATATACTGAAGTGCATTTCCTCTCAAAAGTGTGGATTTTGTGACCTGAACTGACAAGAAAACCATCTAGCGTTCATTAAATCTGGCAGAAAAAAGCAAGTAAGTAAACAAATGCATACATACATACAAATAAAACATGACAGAAAATGTTCAATACAAAGTTGTCTGCTGTAAATGAAACAGATATTTTCTGTAAATAATAAGAGATGCATACAGTGCCTGCTGCATTCATTTCTGTAAGTATGCTCTTTTTTCCCCATTATTTTTATAGAAATAAGTTGGTTTCTTTAAGCAGAACCTCTAGGAACAGTTCCTTCCTCATTCAGGCTCCATTGGTACCAGTTTGCTGTAGATAGAGCCAGCTTATGGCAAGAAAGAGAAACAGAAGACAACAAAAGAGAAGTTCTTAATCCAGGGAATCCTGTTGTATTGCTTTGGAATGGAACAGAGTGAAACATTTTTGGCACTTTCTGGGGAGACGCCAGACCCTGACTAAACTAAGACTGCTGAGGGAGTGAAAGAGATGTTTTGAGGCTCTATCAACATTTGTGGCAGAATTTTGATGATCATGGACACAAATTTAGCATTTTGTCCCTAAGATATTTCTTTAAAATAAATAAATAAATAAATTGTAGTTTCAATAATGCACTTGGAAGTAAAAACGAGGTTATAGAAGTAGAAATATGGAGCTCTTTGTTGTTAACACTTGAACTACTTTGTAAACAAGTAACTTGCTTCTGAACTGGTTTGGATTCAGTACTCAATCTTCTTTTCAATCAGGTTTTTTGTTTGTTTTCTAGCAATAGTCTATTTCTGGTCTCTTTGCCCATATCATGAATGAGTTGTCGGTTCATGACATTGAATTTGAAAGACTGGATGTAACTTTACACAGACAAGGTCAGGAAGCGATTCTATCAAACTAGTCTGATGCAAAGACTTGTTATCTTTCAGTTTAAAAGAGTGTGGTTTTTTTATGTTTGTTGCCTGGCCCTGTAAATATATATATATTACATGCCTTTCATCAGATATCGTGTGGGTAAATTTGATTATGCCATTTAGAAATGAAGGAACTAAACACTAATGCTTTAAAAAATCCAGAACAAATAGAAATCATTACATAAAGAACTACATAAAGAGGTTTTTAAACGATTGTTCAAGGTCTGTTTATCTATCTATCTATCTATCTATCTATCTATCTATCTATCTATCTATCTATCTATCTATCTATCTATCTATCTATCTATCTATCTATCTATCTATCTATCTATCTATCTATCTATCTATCTATCTATCTATCTATCTATCTATCTGTCTGTTTATCTATCTGTCTGTTTATCTATCTATCTATCTATCTGTCTATCTGTCTGTCTGTCTGTCCGTCCGTCCGTCCGTCATACATACATACATACATACATACATACATACATACATACATACATCATTTTCTCTCTTACTTTCTAGGTCCTCCTCTTTACCTAAAGGGCATTATATTCAAATTCACCCACCCCATATCTGAAGAGCACAGCCTGTTTAGGTAAAACAAAGTGCCTTTGTTAGAGTCTCAAAAGCCACAGAGTGGCTAAGCTCAATAATTCAATTTGATAGATTTGTGATTCACTGGTACAATTAAACCCAGGTGATGTGTGTGACTAAAGATCCCAGCCTTTGTGAGCATTTTGAAATGAAGAGGATCAGAGAGGCGCAGGCTGATCTTGGACCTGTCAGCCCAGCTATGCCATCAGCATCCCTCATTTATCTTTAATGGGCTCTCGCTGACACGGGTCCTGTCAGATCTGACTTCTCAGCTCGGTATTAGCTCAGCCACACTGTTTCAAAGGGAGGCAGGACCTGGAGTGTTTGATCAGGCCTGTCAGGCCGTTGGTACACAAGCACTGCAGAGCTAGACCTGAAACGAGTTCAGAGGATGTGAGGGCAGATAAACCTCCACAAGCCTGACTAAGCACAAATTCAGAAAAAAAAAAAAAAAAAAAAAATCATACAGTAATGGGCATCCCTATATTTACTTGTTTTACGTGTCATACTTTGTATTTTAACAGTATGTGACTACTCTAGCTTCTAGTTTTTGACAATATATTTAGTAAAGACTTCATTGAGAAACACTATGCTATTCTATAATAAAATATTTATATTTAAATTGTATTTATATAATGTATGTAATATGTATATATTTGTATGTATGTTTATATAAAATAAATATTTATTTACAAACCCGATTCCAAAAAAGTTTGGACACTGTACAAATTGTGAAAAAAAAAGGAATGAAATAATTTACAAATCTCATAAACTTATATTTTATTCACAATAGAATATAGATAACATATGAGATGTTGAAAGTGAGACATTTTGAAATGTCATGCTAAATATTGGCTCATTTTGGATTTCATGAGAGCTACAGTTGTGGCCAGAATTATTAGCCCCCTTCATAAATATGATCAAAGATGACTCTAAAAATAAATCTGCATTGTTTATCCTTTTGATCTTTAATTCATAAAATTAGCAAAAATCTAACCTTTCATTTGAAGGAAAAGAATTAAAAGTGGGGGAAAATAACATTAAGAAATAAATGTTTTTCTCCAAAACACGTTGCCCACAATTATTAGCACCCCTAGAATTTTTTATGAGTAAAATATCTCTGAAGTATATTTGCATTCATATTTAATTTTTTTTTAGCTCACCGGGGTGATCATGAACATGAAATTTTCCAGCCAGGACTTCCTGTTACACAGGAGTATAAACATGAGGAAACACAAAGGCCAAATTCCCTTAATCATTCATCACAATGAGAAAAAACAAAGAATGTAGTTCTGATGTGCAGAAAAAGATTGTTGAGCTTCACAAAATAGAAAGTGGCTGTAAGAAAATACCTAAAACATTGAAAATCCCCATTTCCACTATCAGGGCAATAATTAAGAAGTTCCAATTAACTAAACATATTACAAATCTGCCTGGAAGAGAACGTGTTTTTAAATCATCCTAATGCACGGTGAGGAGGAAAGTTTGAGTGGCCAAAGACTCTCTAAGGATCACAGCTGGAGAATTGCAGAGATTAGTTGAGTCTTGAATCTCAGAAAGCCTAAAATAAATTATCAAACCGCACTTACATCACCACAAGTTGTTCAGGAGGGTTTCAAGAAAAATCCTCTGCTCTCATCCAGAAACAATCTCCAGCATATTCAGTTGTCAGACAAGACTGGAACCTCAAACGGGACCGGCTTCTACGGTCAGATGAAACTAAAATAATAGCTTTTTGGCAGCAAACCCACCAGATGGGTTTGGTGCACACACGGATAAAAAGTGCCCCATGCCCACGGTTAAATATACTGCTGGATCTTTAATGTTGTGGGCCTATTTTTCTGCTGGAGGTCCTGGACATCTTGTTCAGATACATGGCATCATGGATTCTATCAAATACCAACAGATAAAAAATCAAAACCTGACGCTTCTGCTAGAAATCTTATAATGGGCTGTGGTTAGATCATCCGTTGGGACAATGATCCAAAACAAACATCAAAACCAGCACAAAAATGTGTCACTGAGCACAAAATGAAGCTTCTGCCATGACCATTCCAGTCCCCTGACCTGAACCCTAAAGAAAATGAGTGGAGTGAACTGAAGAGAAGAAGCACCAACATGCAGCTGGAATCTGAAGAATCTGGAGAGATTCTGTATGAAGGAATGGTCTCTGATCTCTTCTCAGGTGTTCTCCAAACTCATCAGGCGTCATAGAAGAAGACTCGGAGCTGTTATCTTGGCAAAAGGAGGTTACAAAAAGTATTGAATAAAAGGGTGCTAATAATTGTGGGCAACGTGTTTTGGAGAAAAACATTTATTTCATAATGTTATTTCCCCCCCACTTTCAATTCTTTTCCTTCAAATGAAAGGTTAGATTTTTGCAAATTTTATAAATTAAAGATCAAAAGGATAAACAATGCAGATTTATTTTTAGAGTCATCTTTGATCATATTTATGAATTTAATAATTTAATAATTCTGGCCACAACTGTACACATTCCAAAAAAGTTGTGGTACCATCACAGAGAGGCACGAAATCACTTTCCAGAACATTCTCATTCACTGTCCCTTGCTGGTGGAATGATCTTCCTGCCTTCATCCGGAATGCGGAATCCCTGGCAATATTCAAAAGACAGCTGAAAACCCATCTCTTTCGTGAGCACTTAACCTCATCTTAAAAAAAAAAAAAAAAAAAAAACTTCTTATTCCTATCCTTTCACTTCCTCTAATCCCTCTCTATTGTAGCTTAGGATAATCTGAGCACTGCCTATAACTTGTATTATGAGCACTTCTTGTCTATTTGCCTCGTCATGACGACTCGCTTGTTGTATTTCCTCACTTGTAAGTCGCTTTGGATAAAAGCGTCTGCCAAATGAATAAATGTAAATGTAAATGTAAGTTGGGACAGGTAGCAATAAGAGGCCGGAAAAGTTAAATGTACATAAGGAACAGCTGGAGGACCAATTTGCAACTTATTAGGTCAATTGGCAACATGATTGGGTATAAAAAGAGCCTCTCAGAGTGGCAGTGTCTCTCAGAAGTCAAGATGGGCAGAGGATCACCAATTCCCCCAATGCTGCGGCGAGCAATATCAGAGCAATATCAGAAAGGAGTTTCTCAGAGAAAAATTGCAAAGAGTTTGAAGTTATCATCATCTACAGTGCATAATATCATCCAAAGATTCAGAGAATCTGGAACAATCTGTGTGTAAGGGTCAAGGCCGGAAAACCATACTGGATACCCGTGATCTTCGGAACCTTAGATGGCACTGCATCACATACAGGAATGCTACTGTAATGGAAATCACAACATGGGCTCAAGAATACTTCCAGAAAACATTGTCGGTGAACACAATCCACCGTGCCATTCGCCGTTGCCGGTCTATAGGTCAAAAAAGCAGACATATCTAAACATGATCCAGAAGTGCAGGCGTTTTCTCTGGGCCAAGGCTCATTTAAAATGGACTGTGGCAAAGTGGAAAACTGTTCTGTGGTCAGACGAATCAAAATTTGAAGTTCTTTTGTAAAACTGGGACGCCATGTCATCTGGACTAAAGAGGACAAGGACAACCCAAGTTGTTATCAGCGCTCAGTTCAGAAGCCTGTATCTCTGATGGTATGGGGTTGCATGAGTGCGTGTGGCATGGGCAGCTTACACATCTGGAAAGGCACCATCAATGCTGAAAGGTATATCCAAGTTCTAGAACAACATATGCTCCCATCCAGACGTCGTTTCTTTCAGGGAAGACCTTGCATTTTCCAATATGACAATGCCAGACCACATACTGCATCAACTACAACATCATGGCTGCGTAGAAGAAGGATCCGGGTACTGAAATGGCCAGCCTGCAGTCCAGATCTTTCACCCATAGAAAACATTTGGCGCATCATAAAGAGGAAGATGCGACAAAGAAGACCAAGGACAGCTGAGCAACTAGAAGCCTGTATTAGACAAGAATGGGACAACATTCCTATTCCTAAACTTGAGCAACTTGTCTCCTCAGTCCCCAGACGTTTGCAGACTGTTATAAAAAGAAGAGGGGATGCCACACAGTGGTAAACATGGCCTTGTCCCAACTTTTTTGAGATGTGTTGATGCCATGAAATTTAAAATCAACTTATTTTTCCCTTAAGTGATACATTTTCTCAGTTTAAACATTTGATATGTCATCTATGTTGTATTCTGAATAAAACATTGAAATTTGAAACTTCCACATCATTGCATTCTGTTTTTATTCACAATTTGTACATTGTCTCAACTTTTTTGAAATTGGGTTTGTATTTGTTTGTATTTTTCTTGCAAAACTGTTTATTTGAGCAGCATAAATGCCTACTTTTCAATGGACGAAGATACGTGTGTTATTGTTTTTACACTTTTGTAGTCATACATTTCGTTTTTCAATAACATATTCTTTAAATATAGTCAATATTTCAGCATATCAGCCATTAATTTTAGTCAATTTTACTAAAAGGGCATCTAATTTGAGTCAACAAAAATATTTCAGTTGATGAGAAATTAATTGAGTGCAAAATTAAACCAACTATTGAAACCTTTTATATATTTTATGTAAACAAGCCAAATCTTCAACGCATTACCCAAGGGGTCAAGGTTTGGACTGATCGCTGGTTAGCAATGGGCCTTTTAGCCCCTGCTGGACCTTTAAAGGGTTAGTTCACCCAGAATTTTTGGTTGAACTATTCCTTTAACTTGTCATTTTACTATAATTTTTAATGTTTTGGAAATTGTAATGATACGTATCATGTGTTTTAGAATTATTCCACAACTTCTGCAAACATTATGGTGTCACATAAACCTGTAATCACACACCCATCTCTGTTTGAAATCCATTAAAGAACAAAAGCAAATGGTTAAACCATTCACTTCAGTAATAGAACATAAACCTCACAAATGCTCCCTGTATCTAACTCAATCCCTAGGAGCTGGTGTGTTGAATAGTTTCCATGTTTGAAAATGCATTGTACAGCGCTTCCCAACACCTCAATAACTTTGCAATCTTGCAAATTGCATCCAAAACGATTCTCTATGGATGGCGTTTCTTCTTGCAAATCCATTCAATCAGCGAAGCCTTTAGCTACTGTCTTTATAGAATACTAATGAAACTCAACTTGTTATCATATAAATAGGAAACACGATGGGGACAAATCATAGGTGTTTGTCTACACAGCGCACTGCAACAATCCACTCGTAGGTGAAGACGTTAAAAACATCATGCTGCATGTTCTTTTGCTGCATAATCACATCGTCCTTCAGTTCTTACTGCTCAGACAGTGGTCGGTGCTTCTGCAAGCTAATAAATATTTTGTTATGAAACGAAAAGTTCAGGAACTTGTAAAATAATCATTGGCGTGCTGCAAAAAGTGAGAGATGCCTGTCTCATGAAAATAAATAAACCCATCACGTCTGTTCTCCCAAGGATAAACTTGTCTTGTAGTGCCTGGGAGAATTGATGGTTTTCAAGCTGCTTTACCCACATACTGTAAATCCTGTCTGACATTTTTAATTTATTATTTAAAACCTCACAGTTACAATTACAGCCTGTATAATGCAGCTCTAATAGTCTGCGTTCTTTCCTCAAAGCTGTTGAAATGAGGTAGATGTTAACATCCAACGGTGTTGGGGAAATATTTCAAAATCCCAGCTTCCCAAGCTACTCATACTTTAAATAACTTAAACTCAAACTACCCATTTGAAAAAGTAGTTATATATACTAGAAGCTACCAACAAAATCTTATTTAAGGGAGAAGTATCCAAACCCGAATGACTTTCTTTCTTCTGTGGAACAAAAGATGAGATATATTGATATTTTTAAGTCTTTTCCCTGAGAACAGACTGAAATTTTCATTTTTCATCAGTAATCTTCCCCTCAGTGTGCTGTTAACACAAGAACTCCTGCGACTGCAATGAGTCAGTGAGTTAAAATCAAATGAATCTAAAGGAATCAATCAGTCCATTCATCAGCTGGTTAATTTAAAAGAACCAGCTTAAATGAGTGATTCATTCACTGATCCAGTTCCAACTTGCTTCAGAAGACCTATAGCATTTACCGCCAGTTAACTGGACTTTAATCTGTCCTTTAAAAAAAAATGAATCTCTTGATTGTTTATGGACTGCTTGATTTACATGATCCATCTGAACACATGATTCACTAAATTTGAGAATATGACAGATGTGTGTTTAGAATTCAGCAAGGATTGATGACAGTAAAAACATTTATGATGTTAAAAAGATTTCAATTTCAAATAAATGTTGTTCTCTTGAACTTTCTATTCATCACAGAATCCTGAAAAAAAGTGTATGACAGTTTCCACAAAAATATTAAGCAGCACAACTGTTTTCTACATTGATAATATCACGGGTTGTTTCAACCCGTGATTGGGTCAAATATGGACAAACCCAACCTTTGGGTTTAAAAATTTAATCAAAAAAATTTAAACCAATGGTTGGGTTTGTCCATATTTGAACCAAACATGGATTGAAACAACCCAGCATTTTTAGAGTGTATAATAAAAAATGATTTGTGAACAGCAAATCAGCATATTAGAATGATTTCTGAAGGATCATGTGATACTGAAGACTAGAGTAATGATAAATTATGTTTTAAAATATATTATTTTAAATTGTAACACTGTTTCACAGTATTACTGCTTTTACTGTATTTTGGATAAAATAAATGCAGCTTTAAAGGCACAATATGTAATTTTTCACAACTAAAGACTTGCCTTGATTTTGCGGAATCATGGGAGTCTCCACGTCTACAGCCGGTGGAAAAAAATCAGACGGGACTCGGCCAGAAATCATATTTATGGGTGAGCTAGTGTATTAAGTGAAGTTCACAACGTAATTTCGGGAGGAGTGAACCCATCTAATCTTTCAATTAGTGAAATTCAATCATAATTTCAAGAGGAGGCAACCCTAATCTTTCAATTAACGACCAGAGCATATAAGCTGCTACTCACCCTGCTCTCTGGCATCAATTGTTTCGATATCCCTCCACCTCCCCAACTCCACCACATAATTTAGGCATAATTTATTACTGTAGTATGAAGCAGGGTGTGGCTGAAAGCAGAGAAACGAGGCCGCTGGAGTGATTGCTAATGAGAGATGAGCGCAACACACATCTCAAGAGTAGTGGAACTTCTATTATGCCGCAGACGAGCGTTTTCTCTTCTTCTGGTCATGCGAGGGTAACGCAGGTGTGATGTCATTGGTGACGCAGGGACATGGTCTGTTCCCTGGTTAAAATTGCTTATTTGTCTGGATTTAAACATTCTTGAAAACATTTGGGATAATGCAAGTACACAAGTCAACAAAATATATAACATTGTTCTAGTGGTTTTTGGATATTTTAATCCAACAATCTCTCATAATCTTACATATTATGCCTTTAATTGGTGAGCAGAAGATATTTTTTTTTTTTACTAAAAAATCTTTTGAACAGTAGTGTCATTTAGTTAATTATGTTGCTACATTTAGTTAGAAACTTTACGACCCTGACAGCCCCACTCATCAGCTGATTTTCTGGTGTTGTCCTCCACCCCTCTGGTTATACAGTCGATCTTCGTTGCTGCTCTGGCAGTTCCCTTCATATTTATAACTTTCACAATTTCACCCCTCCACACAGAAACCAATAACAAATTCAGCGGGAGAAGCCCATGATTCAATTCCCTTTAATATTGTCTTATTACCCGCACCGTTGGGATGTCAGTGCTTAGAGAGGGGGTGGCGCTCGTTCCCTGACCTGGTTTGATGAAGTCACAAAGGACAGTAGGTGGCGGCAACCTCGGTTACTCAATGACACTGTGATGAAACCCGACCCCGAAAAGCATCATCGACTGGCAGATTTAAATGACATCAGAGCAGCGAGACACTCCAGCTCCGGCAGGGCGAAAGCTCGACGGACGCTCTGGTCATTTTTCAAGGGCAGCGAAGTGTGATGAGGAGAAGAGGTGTGAGAAATTGCAGTGCTAAGAACACAGTAGTGCAGGATGTAGATTCCATCCTCAAGAGAACAGAGCCTCATTTTGTCACATTGAACTATAAAGTTCAGATTCATATGGAAGACTGCTTACCAAAGCAACAAAATGTTTGAAAAATAACATCTTACAATCACAGTGAAATCAAAATTGACAATCCTTGTTTTTTAATGGAATATTTCACAATTTATTATGAATGATTTAATCGGTGCACAAAAATATATGTGCCCTCATAATATTTAATCAAAATAACTTCCGCTTCTTGCTTGCATTCATATCTCCTCTGATGATTTGTTTACTGAGAGGGCTTCGTCGGAGGCCCGGAGAGGGCTCGTCGGAGCTGGCTTGTGGGTAACTGGAGCAACTGGCTTTGTCCAAAAGTCTATAAGCCAGTGATCATAGTCACACTGGAGAAGTTGAAGACAGCTTTCGCCACACATTGAAGGCTTGGGCTGCTCGACGACAGGCTTAACTGGAGGCTCTGGTGAGGCAGCGGCCATTCTCTTCGGCCGTCTGGGCCTCGCGGTGGACTACTTCTTGGGCGGCTTGGGCATTGGATCAGGCAGGACCACAGGGGAATACCCACTGGAGGGGTAGGTGGAGGAAATCGGCGGTTGGTGAACTGACCAGGCCGCGTGTTTTTCTGAGGGGGCTGGATGTGGAAAATACAATGTCTTTTGAACCTCTTAAATTTCAAACTCTGAACCATTTAAAGAGAGAATCAGATTAATAGACTCGACTAGGGAAAAGAGACATGCAGGTTTAATATACCGGATCGTATCCTCATCCAGACCACTCAGAAAACAGGTGTTAAGAATAGCATCTGGCCAGCTCACCTTGCAAGAAAGCTCAGCAAATTCCTCCACATACTTCTCCAGCGGGCGGCCGTCCTGCTTAGAAGTCCAGAGGCGGTCCTCTGCTGATAGCTTGCACTGGCGGTTCTTAGAAGGAACAGGAATCAAGAAAATTCCCATCTTTTAACTTGTTGAAGTCCTTACTGTATAGGTTGTTTCTTCTGTTACGGTTGGTTGTAGTAGAGAGCGCACAGACACAGACTTCAACATAAAAGTGGTTTAATCACAAAAGGAAAACCATAACACAACACAAAGCAAACAATAGAACCAATAAGGGATTGCAGGGAGTGAGTCCATTATAAAGGAGAAATAATGAGGTGATCCAGGTGTGGGGAATCCGTGATGATGGTGAGCTGATAGGGAAGTGCGTGCAGGTGTGAGACGGGGAGGATGATGGGAGTTGGAGTCCAGAACGGAAGGGAACTGTGACAACCTGCTTATCAAATGGCTTCTTAGCAAATAAGTAAACAAATGCTCATTAATTATTAATGTGGAGTTAAAATGACTTCAATATGTGAGAGGAAAGAGACTGTGGAGTGATACGAGAGGCGTGCTATGGAGGAAACCAAATATACGATCTAATAAAATATGTATTCAGTGAAATAATGCAAATTCAGTTTTATCCCCTCTTTAGGTCACTGTAAAATGATGAATGTGTGAAGTGCTGTAATTGTATCTTCTTAGAGACCTTTTGGAGGACTCGTGCACCATACAATTTAATCTAGTCACTTTGCAAACGTCAGCCCTTCAACACAAACATTTCATCAACGGTTTTTGGAACGCCACAAAACAAGCCCCATGTATTTACACAATTAAATTAGCACGTCCGTCTTCGAGAGGCAATTACTTTGGGAATGGTAATGCCTGGCAAAATTGTTGCCTAATCATAGCAGATGCATCACGACTCGCATCAGACGCTGACCTTCACAGTCGGCTTGCGCGACTTAAAATTAATCACAAAAGATTGTGTTCAAAGAAAATTGCTATCTTGTGGCACATGCAATTATTGTGTTGCAGAACCATTATCAGAGTGACCTTATACAACACGGCAAAATGCTGCTCTTGTCGCCTTTTATTGGAGGTGTGAAAATCTCGCCGGAGCCACTGTGTAATTGTATGTATGCTTATACAACGTGGCACTTACACACTGAACCAAAGAGAGTATATCAGGAAAGCACAAACCTTTGGCAATTTTGCAAAATTACATTGTGCTTTTTGTCATCTAACCCCTGTGACTGGCCCTGTTAGAGGAATAGCAAATAATGACAGAAATGTACTGAGAAATGATACTATTAGAGGGTATCTGGGCCGTGCTTATCTTGGCTGTCTGAGGAAGAGGGATTGGAGTTTGGCTTTGATTTGTCTGGACGTGTGATTGGCCATCAGACCTGGTCCAGCTGTCTCTTTAGTTGTTATGTGTGTAATGTGGGTTCAAGCCGAGGTGGTGTTGCCCAGAGGCTTCAATAATACCATGATGATCATCATCATCATCTTTGTTCTGCAGTGAGCTGGAAACAAGAACATTGGCTTTGCCGCAGCGATTGTCTGTATTATTTAGAGCCAGTTTTGTCTTTTCCAATAATCTTATGCAGTAATATCCAAGGCTAGGAAAGCGAAACTTTGGAATCTGTAGGAATTTAAGTCTTTTATGCTTACCTGGGATGATTTTATTGGTTCATAAATTACAGTAAAAACAGTAATGTAATGAGATTTCAATACAGTATGTTTTGTTCTTTTACAAGATGTTGATAACAGTTGGTTTTGTTCCATTATGAGAATTCTGATTACAAGATTTCAATGACAGTCTGTTTTGTTTGTTACATGATTTCAATGATGGTTGGTTTTGTTCCTTTGTTCTTTTATGAGATTTCAAAGACAATTTTTTTTTTTTTCATTACGAGATTTCAACGATTGACGGTTTTGTTCTGTTATGAAATTTCAATGATTTCATTTTTTTTTTCGATTTCGGTGATGTCTGTTTTGTTCGATTACAAGATTTCAATGACATCTGTTTTGTTCCTTTACGAGATTTGAATGATGGTCGATTTTGTTCGGTTATGAGATCTCAATGACGGTGGGTTTTCAGTGTCAGTTGGTTTTGTTCTGTTATGAGATTTCAAAGACGGTCAGTTTTGTTCCTTTGTTCTTTTATGAGATTTCAAAGACAGTTAGTTTTGTTTCGTTACAACATTTCAATATTGGTTGGTTTTGTTCAGTTATGAGATCTCAATGAAGGTAGGTTTTCAGTGTCAGTCAGTTTTGTTCTGTTATGAAATTTTAAAGACAGACGCTTTTGTTCCTTTGTTCTTTTACGAGATTTCAAAGACAGTCGGTTTTGTTTCATCACGAGATTTCAGTGATGGTCAGTTTTGTTCCTTTGTTCCTTTATGAAATTTCAAAGACAGTCGGTTTTGTTCCATTATGAGATTTCAATGATGGTTGGTTTTGTTTGTTTACAAGATTTCAGAGACGGTCGGTTTGTTTCCACAATGAGATTTCAAAGATGGTCAGTTTGTTTCATTATGAGATTTCAATGGCGGTCAGTTTTGTTCCATTGAGAGAGTTCAATGACAGTCTGTTTTTTTGGGATTTGAGATTTCATTGACATTAAGTTTTATTCTGTTACGTGATCACAGTGATGGCTGTTTTTTTCTTTACAAGATCTCAATGAGTGCCAGTTTTGTTTTGTTATGAGATTTCATTGACAGTTGGTTTTGTCCCTTTACGAGATTTCAAAGACAGTCGGTTTTGTTCCTTTGCAAGATTTCAAGGACAGAAGGTTTTGTTCTGTTATGAGATTTTAATGATAGTTGATTTTGTTCCTTTACGAGATTTCAATGATGACCAGATTTGTTTTGTTGTAAAAAAATCAATTAAAAAATCAAAAATTATATTTATTAAAATTATAAATGGATGCTGCCTAATTGGGAGAATAAAAACCCTCCCTTCACCTTCCCCTAACCCTACCCAATAAACACTTTTGATATTATTAAACACATATTCGCAGTTTATTTACACTTTCAGAACATTATTTTGATTTTTCAATCAATCAATCAATCAAAGTTTATTTATAGAGCACCTTTTAAAAACAGCAGGTGTTCACCAAAGTGCTGTACAAACAATATAAAATAAACAATAAAAATAAAAAGCATAAAATAATAATAATAAAATAAATAAATAAAAACTAAATGAAAGACTAATAAAAATGCAATAAATACAATAATAATTAGTAGCACACACTTAAAGAGAACTCCTAACAGGTAACTCTCATACTGTGTTGTATGCTGCCCCATACAAATATGTTTTTAAATGTGATTTAAAAACAGCCAGTGAAGGTGCCTGCCTAATGTACAAAGGCAAATTATTCCAGAGTTTGGGGGCCACTTTTATTGAAAATAAATGCAAGCTCGGCAAAAGGCAGATTCGAACCTGCGTTGATCTTGGTAAAAGCAATGTCTGTGATCCTTACTCGCTACTGTTGCACCACTGAAGACATTGAATTCTGCTAGTCTTTTTTAAATACGAGTGGCCCAACCAGACATCGGTGGGCGGAGGTAGTGTAAATAGCGTTTGCTAACAAAGGCTGCTATTTGCACTTAGTGTAAATAGACACGTTTTTATTTTTCAGATACCATATATTTTGACAATCAAATACAAGGATTATGCAAGGATTAGTGTTTACTACTACTATTATTGTTGTTGTTATATTATTGTTGTTGTTATTATTTATCTATTTATTTATTTTATTATTTTTTGTTTTCATGCATGTTTGGCCAGAATTATTGTTGAATTTACACTGTTCTGATCAGCAGGGGTCACCAGTGTGTGGTGTTTCAAATGCTTCGAAACAGTGAATTGGTTCAATTGTGACAATTGTGCAGGTAAAGTTGCACTAGAGACCCACTTTATTGTGGGTCCGCATCCCATGCCAGTGACCCAGGTTCGAGTCCCACTTGGAGCGGTTCAGACTGCATAGGTTACAGACATACATTTAAAACATGATGTGTATTGAAATCTTTCTGCGGTTAAAAATATTTTGTAACAATATAAAATTAATAATTTTATTCAGTAAGGATGTGTTAAACTGCTAACTAGTGATAGTAAAGGCTTATATTGTTAGAAAAGATTTCTGTTTTGAATAAATGCTGTTCTTTTTAACCTTTATTCATCAATGAATCCTGAAAAAATTATCACAGGTTCCAAAAAATATTAAGCAGCACAACTGTTTCCAACACTGATAATAAAACAGCTTTGCATCACAGAAATAAATAATATTTTAATGTTAAAAATACAAGATATAAAAGGTATAGTGCCTTATATATTGTGCGTATTTACTACTTATATCAATGTTCTCAAAAAAATCAATTCTTGGAGAGAATTTTGAGATATTTAGACTGGAAACAAGGCAAAAACACTAAATAAGAAAAGAATCTTTTGCAGTATAATACTTTTACATTACAAACCCTGTTTTACTGCAACATGAGATCATGCTATGTCACAGAAGTTAGTTATTTTTTTATTTATTATTATTTTTTTTTTTAAAAAAAAGCTCTTAATGTGAAACACAAAGACTCAGCACATGAATTTCAACAATGGTGACAATCAAAAGTGTCATGCCACAATGCATGCTGTCTTTTAGTGGCTTTTTGTGATGTCAAGAGCTGATCTGACTGTTGAAATATTTTGTTGTCACCATTTTTGAGATTCATACGCTGATTGCTCATATTTGCATTTGTCAGAATAGGTTATTGCTTTCTGCTCATGGTTTTTACTTTCATTTTTTTAGTTGGTTTTTGCAACAGTGTGATTTCATGTTGCAATAAAACAGAGTTTGTATTTTAATTGTGTATTAATGGTACAACACAATTATTATACTCAAATGATGTCAGTGATTCAGAGTACTTCATGATAATTATGAAACCATCAGTAGCTACAAATCATCATCTGATCTCATTTCTGCTTTCTTTGTTACTGCAAATGTGTTTTACAAACAGCAGCCCGAGAAGACATTTCATTAATGTTAATGAAACAATTGTGGAATCATGGAAAATAGTTGATAGTTAACTATATATTTTTTCTATAGATATGGGTTTTGACTTGGTTTGTGCCAAATTTGTTGTTATTCCCAGGGATTTTAAGGCATGGTTGCTAGGTGATTTTCTTTGATTTTCTTGATAATATCTCTTGTGTTATTTTGTGTTCCATAGGGAAAAAGTCATAGGGAAATGTTTTGAGTTACAAAATAATTTTTATTGTCCAACCGAGCCACCGTACATGCTGCGAATTGGAGCTCCGTACCCAGGTCTGTGGATACATGAAAAAAATTTGTTAGTTCAGTATATCAAATACATAAAACTCAAAAAATGCACTGGTTTGCATCTACTCAAAGAGCTTTTACTTTACTTTCTTGTCGCTCCTTCTATGTAGTTACTTCCCAACTCTAAGATCACCCAACACACAGCAGCATTTCCTTTGTACAGCTCTGTACTTTTTTAAAAGTCATTTCCAACCCTTTTTTCCACTTTCTCTCTCTCTCACCTTCAGTCTACTGTACATGTCTCTGTTTTGCCCCTTGTGGTCTCTCCTTTCCCACCCTGCCTCAGTCTGCCACTCTCAGAAATCAATGGCATCTGACTTTCTGAAATATCCCCCTCTCTCTCTTCTCCACGTAGCTCTGTGAGCATGGGGCCATTTCTAAATCCGCTGACCTCCACTTGTATCAGAATCTGCCACCATCTGCAAAGCCCGCAGCCTTCTCAGTCCTACAGTCGTGCGCAGCCTACCTCCGAGCGTCTCCAAACAGCCCTGACTCTCTGCCAAGAGTCTCCGCCAACACCAGAGCCTGACAGACAGAGGCACCTCCCGTCTCTCTGACTGCTTTCCCAGCTTTCAAGGTCAGAGAGAGGGGAAAAATCTCTGTACTTGACCCAAATTGGTCGCAATCTCGTGCCACTCGGTGTAATGTTGCCATTATGTGCCAAATGGGTAACCTTTACAGATTAAATGTGGAATTCCCAGTGGATGTCTGTTTCCTTGTTGCGAGCCCAGATTTAAAATTGAATTTGAAATGATTGACATTAAGGGACTGGCAGAGGAAGGATTCCAAATTGTCTTACAAATGACTCTGAACAGATTGTCTTTCATAAAGGCTGTATAATTTATTCTAATGTAATCTACTTTATCATGGCCTTAACTGTAATGTCTAAAATGCATTTTCATATTGCTTTTTCCTAAGGTGTAACTCCTCCTACATTCTTCTCCAGATATGAATGATGCTTAAATCATAAACTAGAATATTAAAAGTAAGCAAGCAGTCAGAACCCACTAGGATTGTGGCGACCAGCACCACTTTTCCCTCAGAAAAGGTATAAATGATTTTGGTTACTGTACTGAATGACAGCTGATCTGATCATACTAACTCTATCATCGCCAGGGTATTTACTCCATTTAAAGGGATAGTTCACCCAAAAATGAAAATTTGATGTTTATCTGCTTTCCCCCAGGGCATCCAAGATGTAGGTGACTTTGTTTCTGCAGTCGATCACAAATGATGATTTTTAACTCCAACCGTTGCCGTCTGTCAGTCAAATAATGGGAGTGGATGGGAACTTCTACTATAAGAGTAAATAAAACTTGCATAGACAAGTCCAAATGAAACCCTGCGGCTCGTGACGACACACTGATGTCCTAAGACACAAAATGATCGGTTTGTGCGAGAAACCGAACAGTATTTATATCATTTTTTACCTCTAATACACCACTATGTCCAACTGCATTCATCACTCGATTCGTTTGGTCTGATCGCGCTCTGACAGCGGCAGTGATGTCTCGCGCATATACTTCAATGAGCGCGAGACATCACTGCCGTTGTCAGAGCGCGATCAGACATTACCAACGAGTGCTGCACGCGGTTGGACATAGTGGTGTATTAGAGTTAAAAAATGATATAAATACTGTTCGGTTTCTCACACAAACTGATCGTTTCGTGTGTTAGGACATCAATGTGTCGTCACGAGCCGCAGGGTTTGATTTGGACTTGTCTATGCAAGTTTTATTTACTCTTATAGTAGAAGTTCCCATCCACTAGCATTATTTGACTGACAGACGGCAACGGTTGGAGTTAAAAATCATCATTTGTGATCGACTGAAGAAACAAAGTCACCTACATCTTGGATGCGCTGGGGGTAAGCAGATACACATCAAATTTTCATTTTTGGGTGAACTATCCCTTTAATTCAGCCTGCAGGTTTGTGTTAATGTCACGAGCATTAGTTAATCATGCTGGATAAAGTTGAAGTTTGTTCCAGCCGGCCCTGCCCTTGTCTGATGCCATCATGTCAAGTCAGTAAAACAAGTTATACAAAATATGAATGCAGAATATGAACCAAGTAAATATAGTAAAAATACAGTAAAAAGTATAATGTTGTGAAATATTTTTACAATTCAAAATAACTGTTTTTGAGTTGAATATAGATTACAATGTAATATATGCCTGTGATGGCAAAGTTGAAATTTTATTTTCACTACTCCAGTCTTCAGTGTCACATGATCCTTCAGAAAACATTCTAATTTGCTGATTTGCTGCTCAAGAAACATTTATCACTATCAATGTGGAAAACATTTGTGCTGATTTAACTGGACAGAATTTACTGGAAAAGAAATTTATTTGTTACATTATAAATGTTTTATATACTGTTACACCGGTAGTGTATGTATATATTACATGTCAGTGTTGGGGAAAGTTACTTTTAAAAGTAATGCATTACAATATTGTGTTACCACCCTAAAAAAGTAACTAATTGTGTTATTTAGTTACCTTTTATGGAAAGTAATGCGTTATGTTACTTTTGCGTTACTTTTTCTCATCTATGCTGGGCTGTCTGTTTGTTCGGTTGTTTTTATAACAACATATAAGTTCTGCTTTTGGTAAATGTAAAGTCCCTTTCACACCAAAAGTGAAATGAATATCCCTGTATATGCAAATATATGCCTGTACGGTACCTTTCAGCTGTGCTGCCATTCTGGAATACAGAAGAATAGGATGCAGAAGTAAATGAGTAAATGTATGTTCACATTTAGTCTAGAACTAATCTAGAATACCCATCATGTTCACACAGCGTACACAACACCTCTGCACTTATACTCCCGATTTCTCTCAACATGGGGACCGGAGAGCTGTCAGTCAATAAATTGGAAAACAAAGTAACTTGCTTTACTTATTTGAAAAAGTAACTCAGATATTTTGTTGTAAATTTAAAAGTGATGCGTTACTTTACTAGTTACTAGAAAAAAGTAATCTGATGACGTTACTCACGTTACATGTAATGCGTCACCCCCGACAATGTTAAACGTAAACATCATTTCATTCACATTTTAATGAAAGGGAAGCTGATCTTCCCATGTAGTCCTGAAGCAATCAACACTCTTGTTAAAGGTTCATTCAAATGTAATTTTTTACTATATTTATCTTCATCTGTTCAAGCCTGTAATCTATAATTAAAGCAAGATAGTTCAATCAAATGCAATTCCACATGTGATTTTCTATGAGATCAAAGCATCAATTTCTTGATTTTCCCAACCTCCCCAAGCGAATCAGGCAGCATGCAGTCCAATCTTCTGACAACCTTGGGTCTGCTTTACTTTGAATGATACCGCTGGCAGCAGCTCTCCATAGGTTCCTCACATATACCGCAGGTGTGAAAAAATAATGTTTATAAACAGTGTTAATAATTCATCAGTGCTGACCTGCCTCGCAATGGCCTTGCTGCGAGAGGGGGATTAATAATTTGTGGATGTGAGAGAAAAAGCCCGCCGGCAGACAGAACTGATTGACAGACGCCATGAAGTGATCGCTGCGTCAGACAGGCCAGAGCACCGGACCACTACAACCTTCTAGCGATGGACCGACCACCATTACAGCACCGCCCGTGGCTGGAGCGCTGCATTTTTAACCTCTTGTACTTTCTCAAACCAACTGAGAAACCCTTGGAATAAGATTGTTTCTTCTCTCTAATTTCAGTAAATACAATTTGCAAAGTTACAATTGGCTTTGAATCATTTCTTGTTTCCCTTAAAAGTTAGTTCACCCTAAAATTAAAATTCTGTCATCATTTACTCACCCTCAAGTTGTTCCAAACTAACCCAGTTGATCAACCCCATTGACTTCCATAGTACTTTTTTTTTTTTTTCCCATACTATGGAAATCAGTGGGGTTTTGTAAATGACATTCTTCAAAATATATTCTTTTGTGTTCAGCAGAAGAAAGAAATTCATTCAGGTTTGGAACAACTTGAGAGTGACTAAATGATGTCAGAATTTTCATTTTGGGGTGAACTATCCCTTTAATTTAAGTCATTATTCACTGAAAATCGTGATTGAATGAATTTTTTATGGTACTTTTCTGTCCTTTTCATGGCTTTTGGTAGCCACCGCTCTCAATGCACTTTTGTTGTAAATTGCATTCTGTTCCTTACACCGTTTTTTATTTTTCAGTTTTTAGGGGTGAGCTATTGCTTTAATTTGAATCAAGATGTGCTTGTTAGTCTTGGTGCAGTGAAATTAGAATTTAAGCATAGCACACACTTCTTTTTTAAGAAGAATCTTTTACCTCTTCATTTTAACGAGTAAAGCTTTTCCAACTCATGAAGGAACATAATTGCTGTGTTGTGTGTGAAATAGCAAGAAGACTTAGTCCTCAACACAGCGAACGCTTCACCTATTAGCCCACACAACAGGCTCACAACACACTGATGTTTATTCAAGGATTACATCTCTTTACTGTGGCCGGAAACAAATTTGGTGCACATGTTCTTTTTTCATCCCAGTCAAAATTACTTCTTTTCTTTCTTTCGAAAAACAGCTCCTGGTGAGTCTTGTGGAAAATTAGTTTGGTGTGAAAATTACCCATAAAGTAGGTATATCTTATATTAGCTAGCGCTAATCATTCGAGTACAGCGGCTTTGTCCACATGCTGGCCATGAGTTTAGGTAACTGTTGGGAACGCTGTAGTTTGCTATAACAGTAGAGCATGAAGTTACACTCTAAAAACAACAAAAACAACCCAAGTTGGGTAAAATATGGACAAACCCAGCAGGTTGGGTTAAAGGGCACCTATTATGCCCTCTTTCACAAGATGTAATATAAGTCTCTGGTCTGGTCAAGTTTCAGCTTAAAATACCCCACAAATGTGCTCCTATTTGGGGGTGAGCAAAAACATGCCTTTTACTATATTAATATATTGCTGGCTAAAAAAATAAATCCAAATTTGGTAAAAAAAAAAAAAAAATGGCTGGGTGAAAACAACCTGTGTAGGTTTATTGATGTCCGTCCCATAAATGAAGCAATCTTTTGAAATGAAGCAATTTTTTTTTACCATCTCATTCATGCACTCTGGTTTATCCAACTGAGAACAGTTTTTTAGAGATATGTGACATGCTGAGAACTGACTGCTGATGGTTCACAAAGAGGGCAAAATCTATGTTTATGATGTCTTTTGCTGAGAAGCATGTTTGGAAATATAACAATGATCCAATGGCAGTAGTTCTCAAGTCAACAGTAGTGCACTGATGTAAGTTCTCTCTTGAGTCAAGAGTCGGTTAATGGTTACAAGTAATGAGTTAATGAGTCACCAGTACACTGACCTGAGGAAATGGTTCCCATTCAGACATGTCCGCAAAAAAACGTTGAGCTGCTAATGCAGCATGCGTAAACTGAGTAGTTGACTCGAAAGAAGGGAAATTAAGCATTTTTATGTAAAAAGCTGTGTTGATCAAGACTAGTTTATTCATTTTATATGCCTTAGACTTGTAAAACATCCACACTTTACATAATTATTGGGTGCTTTAATTGTAGAATTGCATAGATGTTATTGTAGGATTACGAAAACAAACCAGTTCATTGAAACAAACCGTGTTTCCCGTACAACTATATAACTCGCTGCTACCACAGTACGATGTATCGCTGAACAAATCAACTAGCTAATCACGACGGTTTCCCGAAACCGCATCGTCACAAACCTGTCATTCAGCCACGTTGGTGAATGATGTCACGCAGGTGGTGGAGTAATAACTTCTTTGAATCCGTTTGAGATTAAATTAATGCTAGATTTTTTGTTATAAATTACAGACATGGCATCTGAGGACTAATTCTCATTTTTCTCAGTTATTTTGCTTTATTTACAGATTTAATCATAGGCTTGTTTTTACGGACTTGAGGATGTAAGCACAGGCGCACTCTTCAAAAACGGCGCTTAAAATCTCTTGACAAACTAAAATATGTAAATGTCATTTGTGTATATTTGAAATAAAAGATATACATTGCTGTAGAAACAGGACTGTTATAAATAAAATAATCACCCATATAATCAAAGATTAAATTCTTAATAAGATCATCAATCAGACCACTACATGACTGTCATCATAAATCTATAACCATCATCACCTGATGAAATCTTCCCTTGAATTTTCTTGCTGTAACAAGTGTTTTATAAAAACATTTTTACAGCATCAAGAGAAAAACTAATATTAAAGAGTCAAGGGTCAAGTGCCCAACTAAAGCAAACACCTGTCTCCATAATGGTGACTTAAAATAAAACAACTGTAGATGTATGACAGTAATAAGTGAAGCTGGTAATGCTGTTTGTGGAGTTGTTGTGAGATCTTAAGAGATTTAATATCTTCTTTTATCTTCGATTGATTTCATCTAAGGCAGACTGGAATTCAGTTGTAGTTCTTGTGTTTCTGCGTGTCTCTTCTCTTTGTTTCATAGTAACATATCGGCTCTTCTCTTTTCTCAGGTGTTCATCAGTGTCTGAATTCACTTAATGTTTTCATTCACTCCACTGGGTGGACTATAGTGAACTAATGTAGGGCATAGTGAATGATAGTGTGATTTCAGACACAGGCTCTGAGTGTCGATCCTGAACTCTGTTAATATACAGTATTTTGCTGTAGGCTATATTGCCCAGACAATGAAAAACAGTGTTAAAAACACTGGAAAAAAGTATGTTACTAACAGAACTTTCTATGTATATATATATATATATATATATATATATATAATATATATATATATATATATATATATATATATATATATATATATATATATATATATATATATATATATATATATAATATAATTGCCTGTTTTTGCAGTTGTACTGTAAAAAAGAAGTTTGGTTTTACTGAGTTTACAGAATTGGAAAACACAAAAATTACTGTAAACAAACATCATACTGTATTTCTAGTGCATATGCACTATGAAGGCACCCAGCATGCAATGCAGCACAGCTGTAGAGTTCTTTTGATACATGTTGGTTTCATCTGTGCTGCTGAACGTATTTTCACGTTTAACAGTTTTTGGTGTGTTTTTTTAAAAATGTATTTGTTGAGTGTTCTTTCAGTTTTTTTTTTTTTTTTTCACATGTTGACTTGCAGTATGCAAATGTTTTAAACAGTATTGTTTTAATGTAATCATATGACCTCGCTGCATTATGTATTACGTGTTCAGTCTATAGGCATGTAGTGTTTCTTTAGTCTATGGCCTGGCATCATAATACAGCATTTATTTGTCAGTTTCGCAGATCCCTGTGAACCGGGATCATTTTGGCAACGTTGCCGTCTGTACGCGGAAAATGCACAGGAAAAAACTTTTCCATTTTTAGTACATCATTGTCCTGTATATGGACCCTAAATGTTAAAAATTTAGTTGGATATTGCATCTGGTTCATGCATTGCATTGGAAATGGAAGGTCAAGTCGAATGCCTTGCATTGTGCATACAGCATCCCATCTATTTTAAATGAAATGATTAAACGAACTAAAATCCTGAAATTTTTAGACACAGATGGCAGTGTTTCCACAGAATGACCCCATAACAGTTTAGTTTCCTCAGTGTCCGATTGTAAAGTGCTGCAGATGTTCAGCTGTCATTACTGGAGACTGAGGCATAGTAAACCAGAAACAGAACTTCAGCGTTGGAGGAAAGTTGCTGTTCAACATTTTGGTCCCTTTATTTATGTTATCACAATTCCAAGCAACAGAACCACCATGGTCATGAAATCACCAGCTCTACATACCACTTTGCTAGACAAATAATTGATAAATAATCATTGAAAAAAATTAAAATTAAAAATACACATAGTGGTCAAACAAAAAGCAGGCAGTGAATTCACTAAAATTCAAAAAGATAAAAAAAAAAAAAAAAGGTGCCATAACCTTTGTTTTCAGTGAAACATTCATATATTCTTCTGCAAAATACATTTCAGCAGTTCAGAAACAAATATCACAGTCAAGTCACAGTTTTCGTGCAAAACTCTTGGATTTACAGTTAAATTCACTTGCTTTTTATCACACTGAAAACATGTAGATGCAGAGTTTCGGAAAGCTTGAGGAGAAAAGCTTCTCAACCAAATTCTGGTTTACAAAAAAAAGTTGTTGTGTTCAGTCGCCAGCTGTTTTTTAGTCAAAATGGAGCTACAACAATGTTCCTGATAAGCATCTTGTCTATGGTTTGGTGGCAGTCCTTCTGTTCAATGTAAGAGTATGGCACTTCAAATCAAACGATGCAACAGGATTTACAAATACTATAGATACAAATAAATGGGGGTGAATCTCACAAAAAAAGTTCCAGGACGTATTTCACAAAAAAAGAACATGATTTTATATAAATTTATTTTTTTCATAAAGGAAATGTTTAAGTCTTTATTTTTTTGTTTTTGACAATGTGATTTTTCTTTTTTCTTTTTTGCCTTACAGTAGACAATTAACAATTGGGCAATTAATGGTCCTAAAATAGCCTCTATTTTCTTGATTCTAAATATAATTTCTTATATATACAGTAGTATATCATTATTTGTGAGATTCACCCTTGGAGGTAACAGACATAAAGTGCAAATGACAAACAGAAAATACTTTCGATACATTTTTTAATCTTTAACGTTCACTGCCTACTAGAAACCAAAATGGCAACATCTATTTCTAGAAAGAACAAACACTAAAAGAAAAGACAGAAACAGCAATAGAACAAATATTACCCAAAACTTCCAACTTTCGAAAATCTTTATGCTGGTCTGTAGGCGAGCGGCATACGTGTGTGAGAAAGCAGGCAGAGTGAAAACGCACCAAAGGGAGGAACCACGAAAATCATCAGAATAACAAAAATATCCGTCCTCACGTTTCTCTGCAAATTTGCTTAAGCTTTGTTTTATTTATTTATTTATTTATTTTTTCTAATTTTCTTTAAATCTGTACAGAGCTCAGGGAAAGTCTATTTGGTTGATCCCAGCTGGCATGTAGAAAGAAGCTTTTTTTCACCGTTGTTCTTTACATTGATGGGTAACATTCAAGGCGTATAGCTAAAAAGGAAAAGGACTGTACAAGATCACTTCACGGTCCAGGATACACGCTCTGATGCTGGACATTGACAGAAGAAGAAAGAAATGGCAAATCATGTTTTGTTTTATTTATACAGTATTTTACAATGAAGGGTTGAACTTTAGTTTCCTGTTCTCATCACAGAAGCTCAGAGGAAAGCCTGAACGATGAGTTTGTGATGAGATGAGATGTCATTCTGAGGAAGAAGAGAAGATTGCTTTGCTTGTTTTTCCCTCTTCTTCACCTTTCGTACGTTCAGAAGGCGTTCAAGCTCTCCAGAGCCACCTCGTAACAGAATTTGTACTGCTCCTACACAAAAACAGAAGCGACAGCAAAATGTCATTAGCAGTTCAAAGGCAGACGACGCTCAAGGGACATTTTCCCAATATCCCCAGCATTAATAATGCAGTATGATCATTATACGGTCACTTTTATTAGAGGAAAAACATCTGCTTATAGTGGGGAAACAGGGTCAGCAGCCATACCTAGTTAATATATGATATTATTTATATATATATATATATAGATTCTTAATTATTTTTTTAAAACTAATTTATTTTGAACTTTAACTACTTAATTTCTTCTTCTTTATATATATATATATATTATATATATATATATATATATATATATATATATATATATATATATATATATATATATATATATATATATATATCAGTGTCACATGATCCTTCAGAAATCATTTGAATATGCTGATTTGCTGCTCAATAAACATTTATGATTATTTTCAATGTTGAAAACAGTTGTGTACTTTTTTTTTTTTCAGGATTCCTTGATGAATAGAAAGTTCAAAAGAACAGCATTTATCTGAAATACAAAGCTTCTGTAGCATTATACACTACCGTTCAAAAGTTTGGGGTCAGTAAGAATTTTTATTTTTATTTTTTTTTAAAGAAACTAAAGAAATGAATACTTTTATTCAGCAAGGATGCATTAAATCGATCAAAAGTGACAGTAAAGACATTTATAATGTCACAAAAGATTAGATTTCAGATAAACACTGTTCTTTTGAACTTTCTATTCATCAAATAATCCTGAAAAAAATATTGTACACAAATATTTTGTACAATTGTACACATTAAATGTTTCTTGAGCAGCAGATCAACATATTAGAATGATTTCTGAAGGATCATGTGACACTGAAGACTGGAGTAATGATGCTGAAAATTCAGCTTTGCATCACAGGAATAAATTACTTTGTGAAATATATTCAAATAGAAAACAGTTATTTTAAATTGTAATAATATTTCACAATAATACTGTATTTTTACTGTATTTTTAATTAAATAAATGTAGCCTTGGTGAGCAGACGAAACTTAAAAAGACATTAAAAATCTTAGTGGTTCCAAACTTTTGGACTGTACTGTATATAAAGAAGAAATAAAAAATATATAAATATATATAAAAAAGAAATAAATGATTTAAAATTCAAAATAAATTTGTTTTAAAAAATGCATTAAAAATAATATAAATTTCTTAAGCAAGTATAAATAACAAATAAACACAACAGAAAATTCCATAAATTTATTCAGATATATACAGCTTAATTTATTTTCCAGGCCCAGAAATATCAGTTTTAAAATTCCCTCCTACTTCCAGGTTTTTAATGAGTAACCTGTTGTTCTATTTTTGTCCAGGATCATATCAGATGCACAGCTGGGGAATTGTTCAGTTTTCTCCAGCTGAGTGAGATGTTTCAAGTGCAATCAGTGGAAAGGTGCAGGACAGATGTCTAACTGATGTTCTTTCAGAATTGCAGAAAGTGCAGCTGTCTGTCTCAGGGGTTTGAGGTGAACCAATAATTACACTCTTTTTCTGTCTCACAGCGATGAAGAGCAGCAGACACGTACGCTGAGGGCACTCGAGGAGCTGTTGCTTCAAATGGAACAAACTTCCTGAAGTTACTGACTATCCGAATATGTAACCAGACCACAGCCTTCATCTGGTCTAGAACTTTATAGAACCATATGATGGCAAATAAAAAAAATAAACTGGAGGAGACTTGTGACTGGAACTAGTGTAGAGGAATTGCAAATGACTAACAAAGAAGTAGCAACTCATGTTAATGGCTGTAACGTAACAAGCCTATTGGCATTTTTTTTAAAAGGCCATTTAATATGTCCAGCCATATAATACTAAATATAAATACACATACTAAACCACACTAATTTAATGTGAGCTGACTGAAAGAATAATAATGAACGGCAGATAAAACAGTAGTGACAGACAAGTGTAGCTCACCATTGTCTCCACCATGTTGGCTTTGTTGTTCCTCAGTGTCTTGACTGTGTGGAACACGTCCACGATGTTCTGCTGCTGGATCATCTCACAGATGCTACAGATGGCACAAAACGTCCCGCTGCGTCCTCCACCAGTCCTGAAGAGATCAACAACAATAAGCCATGACAAAAACAAATCACACATCCCATAATGTCACAGATAAGCAGAGTTAATATCCCATTAAAAATCACAGCTTGACTTGCGCTACATTTCTGAGGACCGTAGGCCTCACAGCTCCAAACTTAAAGCTAAAGTGTGTCATTTTATTTTCATGTTAAAATAGTTTCTCGTATCCCAGTGTAATGTGCAAAAGTCTTTATCAGAATTAAGATTACTAAAGCAAAACGGACTGAAGGTTAGTATTTGAGTCTGCACGTCTGTTCGAACAGAGGACATTGCCGAAATAACATTAAATCGAATAACTACCACTGATCACGGGTCAGTTTTACACATGATTGGTATCAGTACAATAATGTGAGATAATCACACAGAGAATCGTCTTCAAAGTGAATCGTGCGGTTTGCAGAATGTCAGCATTACTGTGACATTTTTAAATTATTTCTCTCGGGGAAACTGCTCTGCATTCAACAGCTGAACTTTTTTGACAGTGATGGGAAAGTAATGAAGTTGTCAGATCTTTTGTATCTCTCTGGCTTTAATTTGTGACGGTGATAAGATTGTCCTTGGCTCAAAGGCTGTGCGGTTTTATCCTTTAGTCCTTTTAAAGCTGCAGTTTTAATCTATGATTCTGTATCGACTGGTTTAAGGTGCACACAGACTTGGATGAAAAGCTATGAAATACACATCTTGAATGATCAAAATTTGCTGTATTAAACTTGTACAAGCTATAATAAACAGTGTCTTACATATGACAACACTATAGAGATATCAGTCTGACATTAATTAATTGTGATATGATCAAAAATGCATTATATTTCAGGTTGCTGGTCATATAATTAGAATATCATCAAAAAGTTGATTTATTTCACTAATTCCATTCAAAAAGTGGAACTTGTATATTATATTCATTCATTACACACACACTGATATATTTCAAATGTTTATTTCTTTTAGTTTTGATGATTATTACTGACAACTAAGAAAAAATCCCAAATTCAGTATCTCAGAAAATTAGAATATTACTTAAGACCAATACAAAGAAAGGATTTTAAGAAATCTTGGCCAACTGAAAAGTATGAACATGAAAAGTATGAGCATGTACAGCACTCAATACTTAGTTGGGGCTCCTTTTGCCTGAATTACTGCAGCAATGCGGCGTGGCATGGAGTCGATCAGTCTGTGGCACTGCTCAGGTGTTATGAGAGCCCAGGTTGCTCTGATAGTGGCCTTCAGCTCTTCTGCGTTGTTGGGTCTGGCATATCGCATCTTCATCTTCACAATACCCCTTAGATTTTCCGTGGGGTTAAGGTCAGGCGAGTTTGCTGGCCAGTTAAGAACAGGGATACCATGGTCCTTAAACCAGGTACTGGTAGCTTTGGCACTGTGTGCAGGTGCCAAGTCCTGTTGGAAAATGAAATCTGCATCTCCATAAAGTTGGTTAGCAGCAGGAAGCATGAAGTGCTCTAAAACTTCCTGGTATACGGCTGTGTTGACCTTGGACCTCAGAAAACACAGTGGACCAACACCAGCAGATGACATGACACCCCAAACCATCACTGACTGTGGAAACTTTACACTGGACCTCAAGCAATGTGGATTGTGTGCCTCTCCTCTCTTCCTCCAGACTCTGGCACACTGATTTCCAAAGGAAATGCAAAATTTACTTTCATCAGAGAACATAACTTTGGACCACTCAGCAGCAGTCCAGTCCTTTCTGTCTTTAGCCGCTTCTGACGCTGTCTGTTGTTCAAGAGTGGCTTGACACAAGGAATGCGACAGCTGAAACCCATGCCTTGCATACGTCTGTGCGTAGTGGTTCTTGAAGCACTGACTCCAGCTGCAGTCCACTCTTTGTGAATCTCCCCCACATTTTTGAATGGGTTTTGTTTCAAAATCCTCTCCAGGGTGCGGTTATCCCTATTGCTTGTACACTTTTTTTCTACCACATCTTTTCCTTCCCTTTACCTCTCTATTAATGTGCTTGGACACAGAGCTCTGTGAACAGCCAGCCTCTTTTGCAATGACCTTTTGTGTCTTGCCCTCCTTGTGCAAGCTGTCAATGGTCGTCTTTTGGACAACTGTCAAGTCAGCAGTCTTCCCCATGATTGTGTAGCCTACAGAACTAGACTGAGAGACCATTTAAAGGCCTTTGCAGGTGTTTTGAGTTAATTAGCTGATTAGAGTGTGGCACCAGCTCTCTTGAATATTGAACCTTTTCACAATATTCTAATTTTCTGAGATACTGGGATTTTCCTTAGTTGTCAGTTATAATCAAAACTAAAAGAAATAAACATTTGAAATATATATCAGTCTGTGTGTAATGAATGAATATAATATACAAGTTTCACTTTTTGAATGGAATTAGTGAAATAAATCAACTTTTTGATGATATTCTAATTATATGACCAGCACCTGTACAGCACATTCCATATAACATTGTTCTACTATGTGTTCTCCTCAGTTTCATTAGTCAAATCTGCTCCTCACAGGGTTTCACCAACCAAGACTAACTCATTCATACGTTTACATGTTTATGGGTTTGTGCATAATAGCTTTGTGTTGTGGAGGTCACACTCACAGGCAGTGGACCACCGTGCGTCCATCTCCTCCGTCGTACTGCTCCTGCCACTTGGCCAGTCGTCTGACCAGCTGCAGGATGGAGCGTTTGGACAGTGGCGTATCTCTGTACGCTGGCCAACCAATGAACTGGAAATGCTGGACCAGCCGGTAGCCGTCTTGAGGCTGGAAGCAGAACAGGAGACATTTTGAGAACATTTATCCAGAAACCATTAATGTCAACTCATGTTTTACAAAGTACCTACATTTCTTGCCGGAACCGAGACTCGAACCCATGACCTTCGGGTTACAAGTCAGATTCTCTAACCAAAATGCATTTTCATGTTGACTTTAACATCATAGTTGTTTCTCCAATAGCAGTTGGACTAAATAGGCAATATTATGCCCTTTTACAGTTTTAATATTGTTTTGGGGGTCTGAATAGGTTAATACATGAATGTTCAAAAAACACCATATTTTTCCACATATTTGATATTGTTGCAGCACCTCTCTTCCCAGTCTGTCAGTAACGCTCTGTTTAGTTCCTGTCTCTATGATGCCCCTCCTTCAGAAAAGTACAATGCACTCTGATTGGTTGGTTGGACCAGTGTGCTGTGATTGGTCAACCACTTTGAGCATGTTTGGGAAATGTCATGCCCTTACCATAACCTTTTCAACACACTATGAACGCAACTCAACCAGGCCTCGTTCCTTTTATTTTGCATATGCTTTGGGCTGGAATGATTTAAATTAGGAATATTGTGACATGTTCATGGTGTTTCAGTGAGTTCAGAAACAGTGCACACCGATATAGAGAATAACTCCCTTTGGACTGACTTTGTGCTTTGTAACTTTGCAGTCCTTCTTCATGCTCAGACAGAAACATCACTACTACGTTACTACTACTCCGACTGTTCTTCAGATCACAACATGGTCTCAAACTGCACTTGGATCTGCCAAGATACCAAAGTCTACAATCCATTAGAGATCTCAATTTGAACTCAAACATTTCTCATCAATCATCTCTCTAGACCAAATGATCTGAGCTGCTATTTACATATAGCTCTATACTTTCACTTGATGTCAACTATTGACTCATTTATGTCTATTTTTATCTCTCTGTTTTTAAGGAGAAACATCTGAAAAAAAGGTGATATTTAAATTAAAAATAACTGAGAACTCAGTTAATTTTCCTGAGCTTTGAAGGAGCAACCTTGGAAGAACAAGCAACTGCAAGCTGGTAAACGATTGTAAGCATTTTGTCTGGATATATAACACTCACAGTACCTCCAACTCTTGCAGTGACACTGAAAAGCATAAAATAAAACATCAAAACAGAAGCGAAAGCAAACAGAGACGTCAGCTGGATACTACAGTCAGACCGGATCAGCTAAATGAGAGTCATATTACACACAATTTGCCATCGATGGAGCCATTTCATGGCAAATTTGTGATGCTGTGGCACTTATTTATTTTGTGCCGCTATGCTGCGCCGGCAGTGATTAGCTACCCGGTAAACCTCGCCTGTCACCAGCGGTTAAAGAGAATGAGGGGGAAGAAAAGAGAAGGGAAGCAGGAGGAGGCGGGATGAGACTTGGAACACGTCAAGCTTCAGTAATGACTGCTAATGTGCACAAACAGAACGCTAAAGCTGGAAAAGAAGAAAAATGACGATCTGCTGCACAAAACTGATCCATGGCTTATATCAGTTGTGGCAGGATGGTGGTCAAATAGTTATATGATTTTTGTGCTCATGCACATGTGGCTGGCAAAACGAATCACGTTCAGAGACGCATGAGATGTGCTGAGTGTTGAAATCATGTGGATTGAGAAGGAATGTAAAGTCATGGCCCCTTTTTGGCTTAACTTAATTTCTCACTTCACTAACTCAGGGTCATAATCTCAGCTGCTGTTGATTTACTGTCACATTAGGAGTCAAATCAAAGTGACTTAAGTGAATTTTTATCTCCTCTTGAGCCGTAGGATTTTTGCTTTACAAGCGGTTTTATTTTAGTAAGTCAGTAAGGATTGTTTGACAGTGGACGTTCACCTTTAAAAAGTTAATTTTTTATTTTTTTTTAAATCAAAGCACTAAAGTTTAGTGTTTTTTTTGATAATGACAGTACTTTTTGACAAATTGTTTGATACTGATATTAAAAGGGATAATTTGCTCATCTTACTGTTGCTATGGTTTCCTTCTCAGGTGAACGTGACTTCTGTTCACAAGAATCTATTTACCAGCAGCAAAAAATACACACTATCTTTTGTTGCTGAAATGTTGTTTGAAAAGTTCTTTATGAAACTGATTATTTAAGAAATAATTTAGTCAGTCATTATCACAAAATAATCCCCAACATACACTAAATTGCCAAAAGTTTTGGGATGCCTGCCTTTACGTGCACACGAACTTTAATGACATCCCATTCTTAATCTGTAGGGTTTAATATGGAGTTGCCCCACCCTTTGCAGCTATAACAGCTTCAACTCTTCTGGGAAGGCTTTCCACAAGGTTTAGGAGTGTGTTTATGCAAATTTTTTACCATTGTTCAAGAAGCGCATTTGTGAGGTCAGGCAGTGATGTTGGCGAGAAGGCCTGGCTCTCAGTCTCCGCTCTAATTCATCCCAAAGGTGTTCTATCGGGTTGAGGTCAGGACTCTGTGCAGGCCAGTCAAGTTCCTCCGCTCCAAACTCGCTCATCCATGTCTTTATGGACCTTGCTTTGTGCACTGGTGCGCAGTCATGTTGGAACAGGAAGGGGCCATCCCCAAACTGTTCCCACAAAGTTGGAAACATGAAATTGTCCAAAATGTCTTGGTCTGCTGAAGCATTAAGAGTTCCTTTCACTGGAACTAAGGGGTCAAGCCCAACCCCTGAAAAACATCCCCACACCACAATCCCCCTCCACCAAACTTTACACTTGGCACAATGCAGTCAGGCAAGTACCGTTCTCCTGGCAACCGCCAAACCCAGACTTGTCCATCAGATTGCCAGACAGAGAAGCATGATTGGTCACTCCAGAGAACACGTCTCCACTGCTCTAGAGTCCAGTGGCGGCGTGCTTTACACCACTGCATCCGACACTTGGTGATGTAAGGCTTGGATGCAGCTGCTCGGCCATGGAAACCCATTCATGAAGCTCTCTACACACAGTTCTTGAGCTAATCTGAAGGCCACACAAAGTTTGGAGGTCTGTAGCTATTGACTCTGCAGAAAGTTGCGCACTGTGTGCCTCAGCATGCGCTGACCCCGCTCTGTGGCCTAGTGTGGCTGAGTTGCTGTTGTTCCCAATTGCTTCCACTTTGTTATGATACCACTAACAGCTGACCATGGAATATTTAGTAGTGAGGAAATTTCACGAATGGACTTATTGCACAGGTGGTAACCTATCACGGTACCACGCTTGAATTCACTGAGCTCCTGAGAGCGACCCATTCTTTCACAAATGTTTGTAGAAGCAGTCTGCATGCCTAGGTGTTTGATTTGATACACCTGTGGCCATGAAAGTGATTGGAACACCTGAATTCAATGATTTGGAGGGGTGTCCCAATACTTTCGGCAATATAGTGTATCAGGAGTAGATCATATTTTGATCAGAAACCAAAATGAAGAGATGTTTATTTTTTATGTAAATATTATATATGTATATTCACGCATATCATCACTGTCGGGCAAAAGCATCATTTCTCCATATTTCGTCTCCATATTTTTCTTTTTTTTCATTAATCATTACTATTGGTCACCCTTTATATCTGTTTGTGGGTTTTGCAAATATTTAACCAATGAAAAGTATTAAAAGGAGCTTGAGAGTAAACCTCATAACTTCACCCGCTTCAATCTTGAATAAAGTGCCTCACACATTTTGGACTGTCTTAGCTTGTTAGCAATGCAATGGTACATAAAGAACTGGTTCTTTGAATAAGTACAACGTTTTCCTTACTCAATAAACACTATATATGTATATGAAGACTAATGTTTTGTGTATTTAAGAAGTGCAAAGAGTGTTTCAGTGTAGCATTTGTCATCAAATCATAGCCAATACTGTTTTAAATACCCTGTGTGTTCATCTTAAATAACATGAGATTTGACATAAAATGACATAATAAACTGAGTTTCCACATAGCTGCAATAATCTTTATAACCTGTAAGTTGATGAAAATGTAATTTAATGCACTTACTGTCATTCTAACGACAGACAAAACACGCATGTCAGAAAATGTTAATAATATAATGATACATGCAAGTGTCTGACCATATATAAAGCCACAATATCGACTTTGACTACACAGTGTTTATTTATTTTAAAAATACAGTAATTTTTTCATTTCCTAAAAAGTAGTGTTTTTGGAGACAAAAGGTTTCTGCCTTATGATACATAAAATATATTAATAAATATATTAACAATATTACTGTTACAACTGTATTTTTTATCAAATAAATGCAGTCTTGGTGAGCAGAAGAGACTTCTTTCAAAAACAAAAAAATCTTAGAGACCCAGAACTTTTGAATGGTAGTGTATATATGAAATTTGCACCGTGGTCTGAAATAAACACAACGCTCTGACAGACCTGACTGGAGCTTGTGGATCAGCAAAGGATCAAATGATGGAGTGAGAGGCAAATCAATGAACACATTTCTGCCTCAGTCACGCAACTGAGTCCCAAAGAGCCATTAAACATCAACACGCAACAGCCCCTTCCCTATGCATGAACCCTACTTACCCGTGCCATGTTGCAGATCCTAAAAATGCGATTGATAATGTCCTCATCAATGTCGGCGGAGATGAATTCAACCTGAATGGGGCCGTAGCAGCAGGAGCCTTTCTCTGGCCAGTACTGCATGCAGAGCTGCAGCGGTGGGGAAAAATTAGAGCAAATAAGTACACTGAAAAGAAGTTCACATCCAGACAACGTGACTCAATAATGTACTTAGAGCTCATGAGGCTGAAATCTAAAGAGTGCAGGAGAAATAGAAATAGTTCAATAATTTTAAAGTCCACTAATCTGAACTCAAATTGCAGTGTGCCAAAGAAATCTGTTCCAATGATCCCTCACTTACTCACTCAAACCTAAATGAGTCACATCATGATAAATCAAATTCCTTTGATCTGAGATAAAAGAGTTTGTTATATTATGAAACTTTCAGAACTCAAGAAAAAGAATGGAGAACTAAGTGAAAAAGACCATTTACTGAAACTAAACAACTGAATCATCGCATTCTGAACTTTTGCAAATTTCTGACAGAAAACTAAAATGTAGACAATTATGGAAACAATAATACAATCAGGTTATGTTATCATATTAACAAGTTATATTAGTTATATTTCATAAAATGAATACTGTATATGAATGTATATGTTTCATATACACACGTACACTACAGTTCCCTGAGGCTGCATTTATTTGATAGAAAATACAGTAAAAACTGTAATATTGTGAAATATTACAATTTCAAAATAACTGTTTTCTATTTGAATAAATGTGAAAACAAAGTTACATTTTCAGTATCATTACTCCAGTCTTCAGTATCACATGATTTTTCAGAGATCATTCTAATATGTTGATTAGCTGCTCAAGAAATATTTCTTATTATTATCAATGCTGAAAACAGTTGTGTTCAATATTTTTGTGGAAATCAATTTTTCAGGATTCTTTGATGAATAGAAAGCTCAAATTAACAGCATTTATTTGAAACAGAAACATTTTGTAACATTATAGAAGTCTTTACTGTCAGTTTTGATCAATTTAATGCATCATTTCTGAAAAAAAAAAAGTAGTGTACATTTTATATAAATTATTATATTAATACATGCATAAAGACTTTTTTTGTTTTAGATTGCATTTTTGGATTAGTCCTCCTTTTCGGATTGAGAATCATCCCCAAAACGCAATCCAATACTATGAAGAAAACAAATCCTATCATCCACCACAAGAATTGCAGTAGAATACAAATGGAGTCGAGGGTCAAGTACTTCACATACCTGCGCAGCGTCCATTTCATTCAGCATCACAATGGTGGAGCAGTTGTAGTCGAACACTAGCCTCCAGAAGTCGGCCACGGTGTTGGGCAGAGGGTGCTGTGTTACGATGAAGGCCGCCGGCTGTTTGTGGCTCTAGAGCAATCAATAAGAGAACAAGTTAACTCTTCCTTCCAGCACTGAAGATGTGCCTGGACCCAGCACATCCCAACGTGCCTCACATGTGTAATGACCAAAACTAAATGGAGACCTGCAGAGGGACAGGAAGCACAGAGACTGAGTGATAACCTTGCCAGGGTATTCATTGACATGGACTGCCGAGTCTCTGTTTGAGACGAACACACACGCTATTCTACCACGGGTCGGCCGTTCAATTCATTTGCTGCTTATCTTCTTTTTTTCCATCTTGTTGTTCTTTATCTGAGGTGCGTGTCTTCTGTCTTGATTATCCTTTTTGGATGCTGCGAGAAGATGCTGGTTTATGGTACGAGTGTGATTATGATCTATGTGTGGAGATTACGGAGATGTGATCTAATCTTGTATTTGTTAAATTGGCTTGTTTATGAGATTGTCACTGTGTGATCTCCTGGGCGTTCTGCTCCGCTTACCTGGGATTTATCATAGTGCACTATGGGAAGTGAAGTAACATATTGTTTTTTAGTTATTTAATATAAAAAATTGACTTTAAAAAATACTTTGAAGTTTTATAAATCTAAATTCCTTCTTAAGGCCCATTCACATCAAAAACGATATAATGATAACTGTAACTATAACGATAACTATATTAGCGTCTACACCAGCAAACGATACCATTCTGTTTCTAATAAGCAAGAGCAGTTTGCCACTTTAAATGCTTGAGCTCTTTAAAGCAGGATAGATTCTGATTGGCTGTCAATGTTTTTATCGTTCATCAGCTATCTTTTACTCTGTGTTGTTACGGTTATAGTTGTGGTCTGAAGTCGTTATAGTATATTATACTTTATACAACAGTTCTTTCTGGTTCTCGAATCTGATTAGCTGAGAGCCGTGCGATATTCTCCCAGTATCAGCACTGGTACCGTTTCACCATTTGTATAGCTCCGACTGTTGTTATGTCATGAAATGTAGTTTAAAGAATTTTTTTAGGCAAGACTGTAGTTATTTAGACCAGTTGTTCCCAAACTTTTTATCTTGGAGTACCCCCTGAAGGGATTACCATCCTTCCGCGTACCCCCTCTCTTCCACTTCGACTGCAGTCACACCTTTACCATTAAGGGACAATATTTGCCCCCTAAATTGATTTTCCAGTGCATTCTTTTACCTTTATGAATAACTTTATAAAAGAAATAATATTTTAAATAAAAAATGTTCAATAGAGAAATATGCAATGATGGTAAAACGAGGTAAAACTTTTAAATATTAAACTAAAACCGCCAGAAGGTGGCAGCAAGTCATTGTTTTTATGAGTGAGTCATCGAGTCATTCATTCATTAACGAAGCAAGTGGCTGTGAATGAATCATTGAATCAATGACTCTCACGATTCATTCAAAGCCGCAGAATTGTTCGCGAAACATAGACGTGTGTTGTAGTTCTGCTGTGGTTTTCGTTAGAACTATTATTTCATTGCAAAATAGAGTAAATACTGACAGTACTGTGTTTAAAATGTACGTTTAATATTTTGACCTGTTGTATAATAATGTCACGTTCGCAGTCATGTGGATATATTTGGGAACAATTCTATTCTTGTTCGTTATCATCATTAAATACAAGAACTCACACGGTATGTTTTTGTATCTGAGAAAGTTCGATTCTTAAATCGAAATTAATCCATTATCTGTGTCTATATTTGTTCTTCATGCGAGTAAGTGCTAAATCCCCACTTTTACAAAGGTGCATTGTCGAGAATTACAGTAATTTAGCGCGATATAAGGCAGCAGACTGCGCACAATCAATAATATGCATGCTGCTTGTGTGGATACAGTCATTTTTGACTGCAAATGATGAGGTAATTTGATTAAATTTTGGCAGTTAGAAATACATGCTCGATTTTAATATTATTTTAAGGTAGAATTAAATGAACTACTCAGAATTTTGTTCGCGTACCCCCTTTTGTCCCCTTACGTACCCCAGTTTGGGAACCACTGATTTAGACCTCAAATATGTGACTCATATATAAACATAGTGCCTGTTTTACTATTTGTTTTGACGCTTTCGCTAATGCGAGCTCATGTACCCACAGAGAACAGCTTCATCTCGGTCAGTCCTTTGTGTATTTGCAGCTGGCTCTTATGTAGATAGTGGTTAAAAATGTAATTAATTTGGGGTATCAGCTATACTAGATTTTTTACATTCAACAATATAGGCCAGGTGACAACTAACAAAGCACTCAAACTTACGTCCATCAGCGCTGCATTGATGTAGTTGCTAGACTCGCCGTCAACAGAAATGAGGAAAGGCAGGCAGCGGTCCACCGCGAGGACGTCCATGCTGCGGTTCTTATCGTGGTTACGCGGGAGCAGACCCACGCTGCAGTCCTCCGGACGAACACGTGGTGTCACTATATTCAGAGTCTGAGGAAGAAGACATGAAGCACTGTAACATACATCTTTAATACATAGAAAAACAAACTGATCTCAAACATAAAGCTGCTCTTGATCTTACATGGGGAAAAAATGGTGCATTTATAAAACCAATTCCACTCACACTGCTGGTCCAACCACAACCAATGCAAATATTTTAGTAAACTGAAGGTCAGTCATTACTTATGTATAAGACACACTGAAGAACATAAAGACGTTGAGAGAGAGGCAGATGGAAAGAGAGACAGAAAGTGAAAAATGGCTTGCAAGAGAGAAAGATGCAACGCTAGAAAGAAAACGAAAGATCTGGGAGGAAAGAAAGATAGAAACATATTCATCATATTTTATGAGACACCTCACAGATCTGAAGCTTTGCTTCCCCTCAGACGGCAGCAGCTTGCTCATTTCACAGGGAATACAAAACATAAAGGCACCATGAAAAGAAATAGCTCAGCTCTGGGCTTTATGGGGCTCTAGCAGCCCGGCATTGGCTCGTAAAAATGCGCTTTCTCCCCCGATGTCTGAGTCACTGTGTCTTTACTCACCTGCCTCATCTAAATGCATTAAGGAAGTCACCATGCTTTGCTGATTGACTTATTTAAAAGCACTTTGAATTTAGGAGAAATCATGATGAAATCACACCAGAGAGCTTGATAAAGTTGTTAGAAATAGCTGCGAGGCCTTCAGCCATAATACAGTACTGTCAATCGACAGCAAAAAAAACCTTGGAGGATTCAGTAAATTAGGCCTCCATGTGGGCTGCTCACTGATTATAGTTTAAGAGCTGCAGGAACACAAAACATAAAGCTTTAAAAACATGTATGCTCCAACTACTTTTAAGGCTCGGAGGAAAGATAAATCACAAATGGGATCTCTTCAGTGTCTCAACTGTTCCTCCTAGATTGGAATGAGATTGAATTGAGAGCAAATGGAGGATGATATTCTGAGATATCGGGAGTTCTTTCAGAGGAGATTTCAGCAATAGGTTGTTCGCAGTCACGTGGTTTTGGTGATGCGCGAAATTAACGTGGAGGGCAAGCAGTGAAAATTAGATTGAAAGAGTTAGAGAAAAGTCTGTACTGTGCTGGTTCAGAAAGGTATAAACAGAAAATCACAACATATTTTGGACGTGAACCTTATGTCATGAAGAGGAGCGACTTTTCTACTGAAATGAAAAACTTGACTGCCATCGAGGAGGTAGATATAGAGAATGCGAAGCTGCCGTCACGCTGCGTTCAGTTCTAGTCTGGTTTGTTTATATCGTGCTGCCTTTCTGCTAGTGAACTTAAGGCAGTATTTTTGAATTTTCTGTCATGATTGTGAAAATTGTTGCCATTTATGCTGAAACGAGAATTGCAACAGGAGCTCACATCATCGCTCAGGGAAAAAACTGGACGGTGTAAAAACACAATAAGGGAAGCAGGTTGAGGAGGTGATGGGGAGACGCCGTATAGCAAATCTAATAATGTCACTGATTGAACCTACTTCCTATCAATAAAATAATCACATAGCTGAGTGTTTTTGAAAGTGTTGTATTTTGTTTGGTTTAATAATTAACTTTACATTTGCGAGCATGACTCTCACTCTCCTTGTGAATGAGCATAACTTGCACGCAGCCACTTCAAAACTGTTCACAAGCTTCTGTGGGTTTGATTTTGGTTGTCGTTTGTTGAAATAAACACACACACAAAAAAACACAATGTGTCAGTGTCTGTCATAGACTGTTAAAAAGGGTGTCTGTCTGCTGAATGCCCCTCCGATTACTGGTCATATGGGAAAGTGAATATTTACAAAGAAAACATTAAAACTACAGTAACATTTACACCCTTCCAACCAAGAAATGGATCGACTTGTTGAACACATTTTTTTTATTTGGACATTTTCTACCATATGATGGCTGAAGCAGCAGCGCGTGACACTGTTTTCAAGGTTACCAGATCAACATTTTAAATGGAATTCTACAAAACGGAAGTGAAAACACCAAATGATCATGCAATGAGATAAAATAGCTTCTCTTCTCTGCAAACGATACCATGAAGAATGTGAATATTTAACCAAGTCAAAAAGTTAAGCAGGTGTCCATATTCATCTCAGTATCAGCAGACGCACAATGCTATAAAAGGTGACAACTTTTAAAGTTAAAAAACGATATAAGTTACGTAAACGAAAAAAGCTCATTGTGGTTTCTCGGTTTGATCGATTTGAGCAACCATAAATGACGCAAAACATAGGAATTTTGAGTTTGTGATAGTATTCCTATATAGAAAAATCACTCCTTACTCTCCAGCCGCATTTTGCGCTGCAGCAATGACGTCATGTGCAAACAACCTATTCCACAAGCTATGTTTGCATTTACCTATTTTTAAGCAAATGTTGGGATATTGCATGAAAAATGTTGGATGGAAAGCCAAGAAATATAGGTGCTCAATTGTGGTGGATAATTTTTTTATCCAACAAAAAGACAAACTACATTGGAAAGACATTTACTGAATAAATCCCTCGATGCTCAACAAAAAACTCATGTGACTTTGCCTGAACAGAGGATGTGATTGGATAGCTGGACTTATCAGCAGACCAGTTTTATTGCACAGCATCTCAAATGTTGGTTTGGTCATTCTCAAATGCCTGGACCAATGGTTTTATACGATATTCCAATTAAGTTAAATTTGTAACTTTAGATGGAAACATAGCTACAGACTGTACTCAAATCTGCAATTAAAAGTCTTCAATTGTATGTATGTCTACATTTGTTTCATTTGTGTCTCCTGAGATAGGAAAGATCAACCCGTGAATAATAAGATTTGTAATTTAGACACAGTAATGTACTAATTCTTGTAAAATCATAAAAAATGTGTAAAATTCAAATGGGATCTCCTTCAAATATTATAAGACTCTTTTTTTTTCTTCTTCTTTTTCATATCGTGTAATGTTTTTTTTTTTGTTGTTTTTTTGTAGTTGCAAATACCAGAAGATATCTACAAAAAAGGAAAAAAAGTTTCTCACCTGAAACTCATCTTTGATCTGGCTGGAGTTGGTCTGAGGGTCCAGTCTGCTGATGTTGTAGTAGATGGCTCTGAATTCACACACTGGGATAGCTGTGTTTCCACATAAACAAGCTTCCAGAATAGCATCGTGCACGAACACATACTGCTCCTGCAGAGAAAGGGATAGAGATAGAGATCAACACTTACAAAAAATACTGTGTTACAGACATGGTAAGAGATGCTAATTTCATGGTGCTTCTGAAATTCAGTATTATGGTGTGTGAGTGTCTCTCTCTCTCTCTCTCTCTCTCTCTATATATATATGTATGTATGTGTATATACACACACTCACACACCATCATACTGAATTTCATATATATTTAATCAGTTTAAGATTTAAAAGTAATGCAATATCAGAAGCACTTTTAATTATCTCGCTGATTCTAAATTAGTGTAGCTGCTGGTAGGCCACATGAGAAAAGCTCCCTTTGGCATTTTAGTGCTAATTTTTAATAATAAAAACAATAATCACAGCTCTAAAATAATTAAGGGGTTTGATTTAAACTTTTACATCTTCAAACCAGCCAATTTACATTCTCGAACATCCAAACATATATACGTTTCAAACTCTAGCTGAGAGTGAACGCCACACTGCATCATTGCAAATCTTCAGGGAAATATGGAGTCGATACCCCTCACAAACGTTCATATGGACCATTGCATGAACATTGACGCATGAAGCACAGTTTGCTGAAGGGGAATGACTCTTGCCTCAAGGGTGTTTTACATGGATTTCAGCATTGCAGCTTCTGATGCTAAAATCCTGCGGCGACAACAGCGTTCCTCAAAACCGCTTCAACTGTGGCCTTAAAAATGAGATCAAGGGGGCACTCAAACACCGCCCCCATCCTGCAGCTAATATTAAACTCCTTCTTAAACCACAGCCTCACATATGGGCTGGAATTATCCATATTTTAGCTCAACAATGCCTCCGGCTTAAAGGTTTGAATGCTAATGTAGGCCTTTGATCCACGCTAAGCTAAAGTCAAGCTGAGCTGACCTCTCGTACCTATTACTCCATAACCCGGTGAGCACTTCTGCAGAGGGCTGAGGACAAAAGACGAGGAAAAAGCCTTTTAAAAGATTAATTGCTGTGTGTTGTGTCTGTGGAGGATTACCTTTGAATGGAGCTGCAGGCTGACACAAAGTGCCTCCCAGAAGCCATTATCACCACCACTGCGTTTAGTGTTAGTCTTTTAAAAGCATGCTATCCTCACCGCAAAAAATGTGTAATATCAGAACTGAATAAAATAGCTTGCTGATTTGATGTAGTGTGAGATTTAGTGATTTAGACATTTATTATTATAAATGATTTATAATAATAGAAAAATGTTATATTTATACAATTAATAAAATGTATATAAAATGTTATATTATTTATAATAATAGTAATGTATTATTATACATAATAATAATATTTATAATAAAATTATATAATTATAATTTTGTACAACAGTAGGAATTTGCTTGAAACTCAAGGCTTAAAGAGTTTTTTTTTTTTTAAAACAGTTAACAATAGTGTCAAAACATGAAATGTAAAATAAACTATTTAATAATTTATACTCATAATGTAAAATTATTGCTTTGTTGCATTTTAAAACAGTGCAATATTAATTTTCATTCACCACTAGGGGGCATGACTTTAAATTCCAATATTTAGTAAATACTGCCTGTCATTGTCTAGGCAGTTTAATTTTATGGCTGTTTTGATGTTATAGTGTGGAGATTAATGTAGGGAAAAGAAAGGTTATCTAAGTTCTAAGTTGAAAATAGATGGCTTCAATATCATCTTCACAGACGAGAGCTTAGAAAAAGGCTATGTGATTAAGCGAGTGAGGTTGCAAGTGTTTGACTGACAGTGTTGGGAGTAACGCATTACAAGTAAAGCGAGTTACGTAATCAGATTACTGTTTTCAAGTAACTACTAAAGTATCGGATTACTTTCAAATAAAAAAATAAATACATAAATAAATAATAATAATAAAAAAAACAAAAACAACAACAACTGACAGCTTTACTGTCCCCATGTTGAGAGAAATCAGGAATAAGTGCAGAGGTGTTGTGTGTGCTGTTGTGTGCCCTGAGTTTTATTCACTTTTGGTGTGAAAGGGCCTTTACATTTGCCAAAAATAGAACTTTTTTTGTTATTAAAAACAAACAAGCAATGCAAAAGTAACATAACACATTACCAAAAAAAGGTAACCTAACACAATATTGTAACACATTACTTATAAACGTAATTTTCCCTAACAATGATGACTGAGAAGTACAATAGTGAAAGGGACAGTAAATGACATGAGTGAAACTGAGAAAAGTTTAGTGAGTGAATAATTAAGAAAGTGAACAAATTAATAATTTAGCAAATGAATGAATAAGTAAATGAGTATATAAGCATGTGCACAATCTGATTGCCTGAACCACAAACTCTGAGGTTAAACAGTGCTGTTCAAAGCTGTAGGGCTGCTCACCTCTGTCTGAACCATGTTGACTCTCTGTGAGCGCAGTTCTCTGATGCAGTTGAAGATGTCCACCACACCCTCACTCTCTGCCATGTCCAACATAATGTCCACTGCAATGAAACAGCCGGTTCTTCCAGCACCAGCACTGCAGAAAATACAGAAGTTCAGGCTTATGTGTTGCTTTTAACCTCATGATAACCTTCCACCAGCTCCATTTCTGATGTAAGACTACATTGTGTTGGAGAGGACAGATTTAAATTCTTATTTTAAATTATTAAGGGCCAGATTTACTATAAATATAAAAATCATAAAATATAATTTTTTATATATTTATATTTAATAATATATTTACTAAACTCTAAACCTAACCTACAGAAACTGTTTTAGCTTTTTTTTATGTGTTTATGAAGACATTTATTAAAGGCGTTCTTCTCACAGGAACTGCTGGTCTCCACAGTGTACATGGTTTAAGGTTTTACTATGCTTCTGGGGACATTTGGTACTCACAACATGGGTAAAACCTGACCCACACACACAACACATTCGTAAGGCAGATTTCTGCTAGGATCCAAATGTTAGGTGTTTCGAAAACAAGGTTCTGGCAGACCAAGATGCTTGTGTGTGTGAAAAAGACCATTTGGACAGAAGATGTGCTATCAGTCACTCTAAAACGACTCGCACACACAAATACAGAGCAACTCCACGGTGCCACAGATTGGCCGTCACTCACAGTGATTAATGGTGCGAGTGGTAAACAACTGACAAAAAGAAAGCAAGGGAGAGACAGGGAGGATGTCCTTTATATCTCACATCCTCTGTCAAAAATTGCCATAAGGTCCTAAGTGTTCATTAGTTTAATGCGCTACATTGCTTTTAATCAAAGTTTAAAAAATGACACATTTCATCTTTACACAATCAATATAAACTTTTTAAGGAATAACATAAAATGTTCTGACATTTACTCACCCTCATGTTTTAAACCTGTAAGACTTTCTTTCTTCAGTGGAACACAAAAGCAGATATTTAGTAGAATCTTTAGTCTTGGCTGCTCTTTCACGTACAATGGAAGTAAATGACAGACACTAATGAGCAGCAAAAATGACAATAGAGCTTCATAAAAGCACCATAACCGTAGTCCATGTTATTCAAACACTATATTGTAAGTCCTTGGACGTCATATAGCTTTTTGTTACAGTCCACTATGTAACATTATTCACTGGTAATCTTTTCCACTGTAGATCTTTTATATGCACCTTTTATATACATCAGTTTGTCATGTCAGGTTTGAAAACCTGTTGCGAGCAGCCAGGACATTCTGCGAAAACTCCTTTCATGTTCCATGGAAGTAAAAAACATTTGTAACGTTCTGAAAAACTAGCTTGAATCAAAATCTTAATCTCTACACCAGGAGCACTTGACACTTGGGCTAATCCGCTCTAGAGGTTTCTTTGTCACATCTGCTTCGTCTCTGGGATCGTAAGGCCGATTGCAAATTCACACTGCCACTTCACAGTCTCCTGCTGTCGCCTTTCATTCCCAAACCTTCTTCGCACACGTCCCCCAATTACTCCCCACAATTGTGAGAACGTTTCTGTCTATCCATGTGTTCATGTTGCAGACAGATTCATGGGTGAATGTCTATCCATGTGCCGAAATGTTCTACATTGGTGAATGTGTGAGAGCACATGAATATGTGTGAAAATCATCTTTTCTCTTGTAACTCCCAGGGTTCTTTTCCTGTTACATGAAAAATGAGTTATGCTGACAGAAAGTGTTCTTCTGGACTGCCATACATATGAGATAAAATAAATGTTTCATTAAATACATTTAATGAAATCAATGCATTTACCTAATTTCACATTAAAGCAGTTTAGTACCAGTATCTGTGTTCAACACAAACACAGCAATCCTTTAATCATACTCTCGTTTATCAGTAAAAGACGGAGAAAGACCTTCTGAAGGGTAATGTTTGTATGGTGGTATTTAACATCATGGAAGCTGAACATGTATAAAATGACCTAGAGACCAGAAAATTAAAACACTTATGTGTGGATTTTAATATCATTTATATACTATTACGATACTTATTAATATTTTTATTTTTTTTTATTTATATTTTTTTTATATTTTCATTTTCATTTTAGTTTAGGTTATAGTCAATTTGTTACGTTTAATTTTTATTACTTTGTTCTCTTTTATATTTCTCTCTTGCTTTAATTCATTTTTATGTTTCAGATTTAGTAAATTTAGCACTTAAATTTATGTTTGTTTTTCATCTAATATTTAGTTTTATTTTATTTCTAAATTTTAATGGTTTTACCCTAGCAAGTTTTATTCTAAAATTTGAGCAAATTCAAAATTATTTATTTTTATTTTTTAAATATAAGATTATTATTTATTATATATTGACATGCATAATTAAAATAATACTTTATGACATCACTTTGAAGACCAGCCCAAACTAAGACCAGTAAACAAACCTACAGCATTTGAACATATTACAGTATTTCTAGCAGCCACTGAAAGTCCTCTGGGAGTATGTTTAATTTAAATAATCAATGGATTTCTCATTGTAGATTCATAATCACACAACAGCCCAACTTTACAACAGAACCTTACAGTAAATATATGTAAGAAGAGTGAGAAAGTTACAGACAGGAAAAAAATACAAGTTAAGAGCTCACCTGCAGTGCACCACGATGGGCCCTGCGTCTGGAGGATTGAGGAACTTGACCTGGCGGATGAAGCCCAGCAGGCCTGTGGCGTAGCAGGGAACGCCGTGATCGGGCCAGCTGGTGAAATGGAACTGCCGGATTTCCCGAATCTCGTGATGACCCTTCTGCAAACAAGAGCATGTGGTGAGCTAAATATCTACAGGTGTCATCATCTGAGGGTAACGGGTATGTGATTATGCTAGAAGATGGCTAGGATTACGGCACCCAATAAGTGCATGTCAATAACAATCAACACCATGTGGTGTATTTTGCAGTGTATACAGTGTAAACACCATGGTATATTACAAGGATCAACAATATGAATGATAAGGTTTTGGATTGGAAAAAAATTAAATTAAATTAAATTAAATTAAATTAAATTAAATTAAATTAAATTAAATTAAATTAAATTAAATTAAATTAAATTAAATTAAATTAAATTAAATTAAAAAGCAGCATCTTTATTGTTGTGCCCTCTTATATTTAATGTCAAGGTGACACTGAAACTTTTATAAGTTTTGTGATTTTCCCCAAAATTAGTGTAGAAAATGTCAGGGCCTCATGGTCAGTGTTTGAACCATAGCACAACTACACGTGTGTTTCGATCTGTGCGAGCGCTGAGGCTTTTCCACACACAGCGTTGCGTTACAGTAGAAACCTTTTCCATTACTTCCTTACTAGCACTTAATGCTCTGATAAGCTTTTAATTATAATTTGGGATTGAGAGCGCTGTAATCCGTGCCTGGAGGTGCTGATACCACCAAGCGAGGACTCGTGTAGCCGTTTAATGCAGCTTGTGTGCGCGTGTGTGTCTGGAGAGTCGTAACTGAGCTGCTATAGATGACTAGAGGTACTGAAAGCTTGAAAAAAAAGAAATCGCTCTGACGTCCAACACTTGGAGATGAAGTGCATACCTAGACACACATTTACACTCAAGAATGATCTTAAGAAAGAGTTATTCTTCCTCCACCTCCCCCATCCCCCAAATAAAATTTATAAAAATGCAAAAAAAAAAAAAAAAAAACTTCATTACCTTACTGCAAAATATAATTTATAAAATATAATATATAAATACACTTATAAAATAAAAAATACACATAAAATATAAAATACACATAAATCCTTAGAAAAATAATTTTTTTAAATTGTGACCCAGATATGTTTTCATTACATTTAAAGGGATAGTTCACCCCAAAATGAAATTATTCCATGATTTACTATTATGATGAACTACTGTATCCCTTTAAGGAGAAATTTCGATGGCCTTTTCTCTAGAGAAATATCTGAAAATTGAAGAGACTTAAGCAAAAGTCCCTGTTTGATACCCGTTTGATCTCATTGCTGTCTAAGCGAAACCAATAAACATCTCTTGTCATTTTCTGCTCCCACTCATTATGAAGCACAACTATGCGCTGAGAGGAGGATGTACCCTAACAACTCTCTTTTAAAGTCGAGGAAGCGTTTGAGAGGCAGAAGCCTTGTGAGACAGATGGATTGAGTGATTTAAGAAAGTTGCTGATGACATGCTGTTCCATACCGCGCTCTCCCCCTCAAAAACGACTCCCAAACACTAATTTCACCCACTATCAAAGCTTCCCTACATCTGTTCTGTTTGGATTACAACATTCAACAAGAAAACTCTACCGGTCCTAAGAGCTTTCTTTGCAGTTTGCTTTCATTGCAAAATATTGTCTGTTGGCTTATGTTAAGATCTCGGAAAGTTTGTTTGTTAAAACATTGTGGTTAGATTTTTTTTTTTTTTTTTTTTTTTTTTTTAATTTATGCAGATCTGACGTCAAGCTGTTCCTGTATAATAAGAACATTAAAAGTGAGAGATGCATAATGGGCTTAAACACAAGCTGATGGCTCATATGGTATGGATGAACATAAGATTGGATGAAGAGATGCATGCAGACAGTGCTGTTTCAAAAGTTTATATTTTTCAGTGTACTTGAGAAAACAAAATGCATGAGTTTTCATATTTTGAATCATGTTTATTTTAACTATCCCGTTGGCATTTTAATTTTCTAAAATGGTTTTATAAATAAATAAATAAATGTAATTTATATTTATTCATATTTTCTTTTTTAATATCCTATTTTATTTTCTATAAATGCTATAAAATCACATATTAAATTACATCCAGGCACTATATTATCTAACGGCCTCCCTGGAAATTCCATTTTGGAAGCATTCAAACAAAGAAACTGAGCAATTTGAGAGACATTTCATTTAAATGGAATATAGATGGAGGATGAGTTTTTACCTTTTGAACAGTAAAAGTCCTGATCACATATTCTGCAAGAGGCTCCGTTTCGATCAGCGTAACTTTAATGTCTCCGTACACCTCGGTCTCGTCAGGCCAATACCGGACACATTTCACCTTTACGGATACATAGAACCCACATGTACACATTAATATACAACACCTGCATCTTAATTTGTCTCAGTATTCCTCTATTTTACAGCAAGGTCTAAGTCAAATTGGCATTTGCAGAAACAGTATTATCAAACAAGTCCCTGATGACATTTGAAAACACAGAGAGGTGTAATTGGCCACCTGTCAGAGAGGATGTTATCTCTAAATGAACAACCCCTGTGGTCCGAGTTCACTGGAGCCAATCATTGAACACCGCTCAATTATACTCAACGTGACATCAAACAGCTCTCGTTGGGATAGTGTGAAGGACTTATGCACCTAATTGTGCTCGATTTTAGGATGTCCTCCAAAATGTTTGACTCACTCATTTAAAGTTTTCCTTGTATATACAGAAACGTCCTGCCATATGATTTGTGCTTGCATTTACATTCATTGATAGATCATTCTCACAAACCATGCTTATGAATGTATTTAAATATGACATATTTTGTGGGATTCACCACACAGTGAAGATGAGTTTGGGATGAAACCCACAACCTTGATGTTGCTTGCTATGCTTTCTTTTTTGAGATACAGAAACAAATTGCACGTTTGCATGGATTTCTTACAAGATGTTACTTCTAAAATACTCCTACCTCACAGATTTCTATATTTGCGTGTTGCATTTAATGTCGACACACTCCGTTTAACTGCTAGACCGTAGTTAAATGTGTAGCAATTGGAAGAGCGCTTTGTAAATAACATTCTTAATCCTGTGATATTTATTAAGGAAAGAGATAATTACAAGAACCCTACCCTGCCCACTTCCACCAGGTTGGTTACCATGACGATACTAGCAGAATTCTCTTGCCAAATCATCCTCCAGAAATCCCTCACGGTCTCCTGCATGGGGCCTACAAGAAAGGAGGAGGGACAAATTTAGAAGCAAACCACCACCAAGACCATGCAACACTCACAAATCAACTAGAAATAAGATGCAATGTTTCTTTATGGAAACACAAACAGTCCCTGAGGGAACGCAGATGTCAACAGTAGTTCAAGCTAGTATATCCTGAGATGGATGACCAATACAGGTTAATTAATCAGAATGGTGGAATACAGCACACCAACAGGGAAAGCTACTTTAAAACTAATCTAATGTAGCTATTGAAATTTTATAGTTGTACTATAAAATCAAATTACTTTTCATTAATTACACTTTTTTTTAAATTTCACATAAATAGTATTATTGCAATATATTTATTTTTGTTTAAGATTTTTTAGTTAATATTAAAAAACAGTGTAAATGTGGCCTATGAAAACTATTTTTCATTTTTTCTATGCAGATGCACAAACTCCAGTAAAATTATACTTGATTAACTACTCTGAGACTATTTAAGCAGGCAATTTTATATCATTTCAAGCAATGCTTGGTTGATATTTAGCAGTGCTTACCTTGCATACAAACAAAATGATCTCAATTAGAGTGACATTTTACTTAATTTACAAATATTTTACACTAAATACAACTAATAGAACAAGAAAACAACCTACTTTATAAATCAGAAGCACAAAATAAACTGCATGCACAAACAATGTGGCTTAGAGTACTTTTAGTTAGCATTCAAAACACAACATATAGTCTTTTAAAGGGGTCATGAGAAATCAAATTGGCCTTGATTTTTTTTTTTTGACATATAAGAGATCTTGTACCATTAAAACATCCTGCAGGTTTCATAGATTAAAACATCCTCTTTATTATAAACAAAGCTTGTTTAATCAAGCTCCAAAAACGGCTCGTTTTGATTTTGAGGGATCTGTGATGTCACACGGGCAAATACATTTGCATATGACTGCCTCCAGAGCAAGACATTGACAAATCCATTCATCAATCTATACATCATTGCACCATAGGCCCCTCCCACACTGGTATTTACTAGCTTAATGGCTGACATTTGCCTACACTGGATGTAAGCATATAGACAACATTATAATCACTGACGCTGTCTACACTGGATACAGTATACAGATGCACGTTCAGTTTGAGACATGCTCCATTCACTTGAGTCTGTCGACAACAGGACAATTGGAAGAGTGAATGAACGTTGCTCTGACGCTTCCAGTTTAAACAGCTCCTTTGTGACTCTGTACAGACTCCAGAAGGATCCCAGCGTCAAAAAGAATTGGATGGCTTCTTTTAATGGCTTCCCATATAGCATTGGAGGATTATACTGTTATGTTTGTTCAGAGCATTTTGTTTTGTAAATGAGGCACAGATGGAAACTTTTGTTGAAAGATGAAGCAGCTAACTGTATTGGATCTGACAGCAGCTGCATCGCAAACTACATCGAAGGTAAATGTTTTCATAATGCTTTGTCTGTAAATGGTGTTTTTTTCTGCATTCATATTTGTTTTTCTTCATGCAAAAAACTTTACTAACATTATAAATGAACCTTAAAATGACAAAAAAAAAAAAAAATCCATGTCATGATCCCTTTAAGCTAGGATGTTCTAATTAATCATACTTTTTATTTTGGATATAGCAACACAGATGTGTAGATTGTGTTCATGTCAGAAGAATTCTCTTGGTTTCAATGAAATGCCTTTGTTAATTACCTTGTGTGGCTATGTAGTGCCTTGGTCTGTGGTAGCCCTGGGAAACAGAATGAAAAAGGAAGATGAAAATTATTCAAATGAAACTAATTTCTATACCTGCACAACCCACATGCAACAATGAACTTGCTTAAAGACTTTGTTTGAATCCAATTCAGCATTCAATGAGACATTATAATTTCACCTTTCTGATGTCTTGGGTTCATTAGCATTTTAACCACTGTGAAACAAACTGGCAACCAATGTAGCTTTGCTCCTGTCAAGCTTTAAAAGCAAGGCTGCAGTTTACGACCGGGTCTGTGGTACGACGGAGAACATAATTGTTTTATTATCAGGAATGAGATTGGGTGGCCTGATTATAGCTGCTGCGGGGCGAGAAGCCTCGCGCTGAAGCATATCTGCACATGTTTACTCCCCATTTTGTAATGATCACAATCATATCGACTGTGTCATTATGGTGTTTAGATCAAGTTAGTGGATTTAGAGCAGCCAGGGAAGCACTTTCATTCGAGCTGTCGCTAGCTGCGGACATGGAGCATAGAGTCATTTGCAGCAACTCAGAAGAGCGTTTAAGCGTAAAAAAATTCACTGTATCCTTCATTTGTTGTAAGCGAGGCTCTCAGGAGCGTAACACATAAATGATGCATTAATCTATTAAGCCCTTCTTTGACAGCAAAGAGTGAAGTTGTTCTGACATTTCAAGGTGGTTACGCAATACACACACTTTAAAGGTCATAAATACTATATTCAAACTTGAAGATCATTATTTCTTTATAAGTATATACTAAGCTTGTTTGACGTTTTAGTCAACATGAAAGAACATAAGAAAGTCTCTTATGCTCAAATGCTTACATTTTTATAATTTAAAATAACTTTTCTAATTTAATTAGAATTTTAAAATTTCATCTATTCCTGTGATGCAAAGCTGAATTTTCAGCATCATTACTCCAGTCTTTAGTGTCACATGATCCTATGATTTGTTGCTCAAGAAACATTTCCTTTTATTATCAATGTTAAAAAAAGTTGTGCTGCTTAATAATTTTGTGGAAACCATCATTTTTTCAAATTCTTTGAATTTCATTGAAATTTAATCAATGCATTTTGACGTTATTTGAAGTTCAGAAAATACACAGTCATGTTTGGGTGAATGTGATTTCACCAAGTACAACATGTTCCTGGATCAACATTTTGATCCTCTGATTTTAGGTTTAGGACTAAATTGTTTTGGACAGAAATGTTGTTCCAGGATCAAAAAAAATATGTGACCCTGGACCACAAAACTATAAGTCATAAGTCGCACGGGTATATTTGTAGCAATAGCCAACAATACATTGTATCGGTCAAAATTATAGATTTTTCTTTTATGCCAAAAATCATTAGGATATTAAGTAAAGATCATGTTCCATGAAGATATTTTGTCAATTTCCTACCGTAAATATATCAAAAATGTATTGTTTTGAGTGGATATGCATTGCTAAGGACTTAATTTGGTCAACTTTAAAGGCTATTTTATTAATATTTAGATTTTTTTGCACCCTCAGATTCCAGATTTTCAAATAGTTCTATCTTGGCCAAATATTATCCTATCCTAACAAACCATACATTAATGAAAAGCTTATATATATATATATATATATATATATATATATATATATATATATATATATATATATATATATATATATATACATTTGCCTGGTTTTGTGGTCCAGGGTCACATATGTTACTTGGCAAAATCACAGAGACCATTATTATCTGCTGGATGCAAATGCGTCATACTCACGTCTATATAGTTGGCGTTTATGTAGTCAGAGTGGGGGTCTCCCTCCAGCAGTTGCAGTCTGACACGAGTGTGATCGTCTGTGGGGTCAAATATTCACAGAAGAGCCGGTCTAAAGTTACACATACACTTTAAAGGGGAGCTACACACACATGAGTGGTCCAGGAAACACAACTGTTGTATTGACCCATGGCAGGATTTTGTGTGCGAAAAAATTACTTTTGGGCAGATAAAAATGACAAACTATACAAACAAATTTGCAGATTTAAATATGTTTTTGTTTTTCAGGGTCAACAAGAATGTCAGTTTAAGTATACCACTTTAATATATTAGGCATGAGTTCTATGCCAGCAATCCATTTCAACAAAAGACAACACATTTAGTGTGATTTACCAATGGGGAAAAAGACTTGTGTTTTTTTGTTTTTTTAAAAGGCCTGCAAACCTCACTGTAACTTCCCGTATAAGGAAGACAATTACAATCTTTTTTTAAAAATATCTATAATAATGGGGAACACTTTTTTAAAAAACACTTGTTTCTAAGCAACTCAAGTCTGGATGCCCCAAGTTCAGCATTGCACTCTGAATTGACATTGAGGATCAGACCATTTTCCTCATCCAAAGAAGTGGATGTACAGTTGGCCAATGATGTAATTGATTTAATTACTCCAGCACCGCCAATCTTCATCTTGTCTTCGCTATTAACACTTGACCTGCTCATGTTTAGCACTGTCACAGTGTCTTTCCACCCTTGAAAGGTGAAGCTGTGTGTCTTGGCAATTACGACGACACTTCTCGAAAAGGGGAAGAGGGTGGAAACGGAAAGAGAGGAGGGGTAAAGGAAAGGTCTGACACTAGCTCCGCAAACCCGTGTGACGTTCTGCTTTGATCACATGGAGAATGCAAATGCGCTGTTGAGGCATGTCGACTCCAAGCCAGCGGATGTTCTCTGATGGCAGGCAGCTCCACAGAATCCCTCCAGATTTCTCTCCATCTTTCAGTTTATTTCATTCCAAGGAGAAGCAAGTCCGTGTCTAGAGCTGTAAGCGGGTCGTGAAGGTTGTTTACTTTCAGACAGCCCCTCCTTCCTGTCCAAACCTGCTGCATTTCTTATTCGATCTGCTCAAAATTCACCAACTTATATTTTTTAACTTCAGACTTTCTTTATCTGCTCCTTCTCTCTCGTTCGCCTCACAAACATCTCTGCTGTCTCTCACCGGTGCTTTCGTCTGTCTGCTGACCTCTCTGCTCCCTGAAAGGAAACATGTGTGAAGGAAGCAGAAAAGAGGGAAATGGAGGGATGTGGAAAGAGAGCGAGATGGGGCTAATTAGACGCCACTGAGTCAGTTGTCATAACAGCAGGGTTCTTCTCCGCAGTGAGGGGCCAGACACAATGCTCTAATTGGGAGAGAATGTCCGGACTACAGACGAGTGCCATGACGCATAGGTACAGTAGTTCTGAGTCAGCCCTGCAAAACTATCCAGATGTCTGGATGATCACCTGAGAGACGTTACAGTGACATATGATGATGAGTAGGGTTGCATCAAAGATTGAACTTTGTACTCTGCACTGTTTGCACCAAAGACATAAGTCAATGATACCTCAAAACATGCAGTTAATTGAGAATAAGTGTGTTTTTTCTTTTCTGTGTGGTTAGAGGTACATTTCTGGACTTCTTTTCACCTGGCAGCCTATAAAACAGGCCAGCAGCGTAACAATGTCCTAGCAACCAACCACAGGACACTCCAGCAACCGCATAGCAACACCCTAGCAACCACCCAGAGCACTCTAGAAATCTCAAAGCAGCACTCTACACTCCAGAAAAAAAGAAAAAAAAAAGGCTGCCAAGTTGGGTTGAAAATGTACAAACCCAGCGACTGGGTTGTTTTAACCCAGTGGTTAGGTTAAATGTTTGCCCAACCTGCTGGGTAGTTTTATTTAACTCAACTATTGATTAAAATTCACTGTATTGCTTGCTTAAAATGAACCCAAAATATGTTGGAAATTAACATTTATTAATATGTTTAATGAATAATTATTAAACAATAAACATTTACTAAATTGCTTATTAATAAATGTTCACTTTTTGATTATTACTGTTGCCTTATGTGTCTGATTTTTACTTTCCAAACTATTTTGGGTTCATTTTAAGCCATATAGTCATTTTTTAAACAATATTTGAGTTAAATAAAACTGCCCAACACTTTGGGCAAACATTTAACCCAACCACTGGGTTAAAACAACCCAATCTGTGACTTTGTCCATTTTCAACCCAACTTGGGTTGTTTTTAACCCAGCATTTTTTTTTAGAGTGTAGTGATGCAATGACAAAACACAACAAGTGGCATTAGAATACAATATCAGACATGATGGATTTCAGGTGCAAAGCTGACATTAAAAATCTTCTCTTTTTATGCACCTTATCCTAAATGTAACCGAAACAGAACCTGGTACAACCTGGTACTTTTGTGTGTTTAAAAGTACCGCCCCAAAAATGTCAGCAGTCTCTTAATCAGCGCTCTTAAACCAGCATCCTCTCTGCTGCTCTTATATATAACCTCGGTTTGTCGTCAGCTGGCCCCAGTGCATTATACACCTAAACAGCCTATTAAATCCCTGCTTGGCAGAAAAGAGGTTCCTGTGTCAAATGGGCCAAGTGCTGTCGCACACACCTCGTGGCGTGAGAGCGAGGCACTCTAATCCAGTTTAATCCATTTCCATCCGCTCTGGGATAAGACGCTCTGCTCATGAAGTCTACCTGAGAGGGTTTTAGAAAGAAGCAGAAGTGTTTATGCGAACGCTCGAGCTTTGAGAGCTTGGTGTTAGGACAAGTGTCATCCTAATCTGCAAGAGATTCATTTCGGACGGTTAATTTGCACCAACGGCAGCAAAAAGCATCTATTTTACCACATACACAGGACTTCTTATTAAAGAAATTAATTTCCATTTGTTATTCGCATCATTTTGAAACCTCAGATTGCAATGAAGTGATCCTATTAGTTTAAATAACTAGCTAAAGGATAGAAACATTACAAGTGAGACCCATTTGACATCTCAATTTGTTTCTCCTAGACAATAATGAAATTAAATGGAGCTCAAATTGAGATTTTTGCAGAGATTTTTACTTTTTGAATGTTTAACTGAGAAAAAGACCCCATCTCACATGTCTCCTCTAGAGATCTCTTTAATATCCCAAATGTTTCTCAGGTTTTTATCTTTGGAAAAGGGCCTTAATCTCACAAAAGCTGTTCACAAGGCAAAGATTTGTAAAAGGTTGATACTTGAATAAAGCATAAGAGCGTTTTCTGAGCTATGAAAGAGCAACCTCTAAATATTGATGATGCCTAAATCGACTAATGATTTTAATGTAAATAAGGTATGAATCTGACTAGATGTTTATTCTTGGTTAAGAGCATTAATCGATGACGATAAACAAACAAACAAAACCGAGGGCATAATACACTACACAGATCATGTGAATGCTAATACTCTAGCTTTGGTCAATAAATCAGAGGAGATTTCTTTTTTTTTTTTTTTTTTTTTTCAGAAAGACTTCAAGGGAACCTGACGATTCTGGCAGCACTACGTGAAGGGAATAAATGTCAAAATTTGAGGAGCTCAGAGAGGAGAAATGAGAAGGTGTCTTCATCCAGACACACGGATTCACACATGCAGAGCACTTAAAAGAGCAAGACACGCTCTCTTCTGTTTTTGGACTAATGAAGACGAACAACCTGGATATTTATTATTCAGCGGGTGCCTTACCTTGCATATTTTAACCTCAGATCCACAAAGGCAATGATACTAACTGGTTAAAATGAGTGATGGTTTGGATAATGAGACAATATGTGCTGGTTATCCATTGGGGGTTTCATCCCTCTTCATGGGATGATTGTGTGATGTTAGTGTTAACTACATGAATTGCATCATGTGAGAGTTTTATTCTGTAAAAGAACTGAATTTAGTTCATACTAAGACATAAAGGATCAGCAATACAAGTAGAGCTAACAAATAAAGTTACAGCAAATGATGCTGCCTCTGATCTTCTTTTAAACTAAAAATATAGGACTATGCCAATTTTCTTCTGCTTTAAAGATCTGAGGTTCATCTCCCAGAGAATGTTTATAACTTTTTTGAAATTCGACATTAAATTCATGAAATTCCTGTAAAATACTTCAATTTCAACTAAGTACAGAGCTGCTATCTTGTTTGATTTTTTTAACATTCCATTACCAAGCTCTCTCGTTTCTCTTTCTGTCGTCATCTCTGTGATGTCATTGTCCTCTGTTTTGGGATCAGACCCTTAGGTATGCTGTGACTCATCCGTTCCCTTTCAAACCTGCTGCCAAAGCATTTACTGCAATCTCAGTCCAAACAGAGCGTGCGAAGGGGCTCAACAGCATGCATCTGTCAAACGCCCTATGCCAAATTATAGTATGCTCACTGTCTGTATATACCTCCCTCCCGACCATAATTGACGAAATATAATAATGAGGAATCATTTAGAAAAGAAACAAAAATCTCAGTGTACATAGAGAAGGAGAAATTGGTTTTGAAGGTGAGCAGGAGTAAATACGAGCCGTTCGCCCCAATCCCCCCACCACCCCCTTCTCATTCTCTGATATGTAAATGTTTGCCAATAACAGTTTATTTTGGGTGTAGAGTCTCGTGAATTATAGATGACCATATGGGCTTGAATGGCTGACACTGCCTGCTGAAACACTGAAGGGATGAGCAAGACCGGACAGATGTCTCTAATTGAAACGGCTTTCCTCATCTCCCATAAATTGTCAAAGTTAATCAAGGAATGCATGGCCAATTTTGTTTGTGGGTTAATTTTTTTCTTGGCTCAGTTTGTGAGACATAGCTCCAATTTGGGGCGGTTAAACATGCATTCACATAATGAAATGATTCACAAAACAACTTCCTCCTTTGGCTGGTTGACTTGAGACTTTTCAGTTACTTAAAAATCCATTATCCAAGTCCAAATGCAATGCAGTTTGATATTAAATGTATAGTCACAAGTTATCATATACAGTAGGATGGGAACTATCTGTATCATAATTACTATGATTTTCATATTTTTGGCCATTTTTTGTGCTACTCCTCTAGTCAGTATAAGCTAATTATTTAACTATTAATGGAATTTTATGTTAAATGCAGTATATTATTACAGGCTAAAGTCACAGTTATAAGCAAATCAACGCCCTAGGCACTTGGTGTTAAATAAATCCCTCATCTCCCTTTTTTCACCATTTTTCCACAAAAATGATCCTTTGTACTGATGAACAGCCTGATGTACAGTTTTCATTAGCAACTTGTATAATTAAATGGGCTTAACTAATAGCAAATTCACCATCATACCCGCTGACCATCAGTGACTGACAGTTATTTCATTTAGCCTACTTTTTTATCTCATTTTAAGAGCACTGTGGCAATGACAAGTAAATGATGCAGAAGAAATATATGTCAACATCTAGATATTACTGAATGCTGCTACATCACAAAATACCATGTTTTGACATTCTTTGAAATACCTTGGGAACACCTTTTTGTTGGAAGTGGTACAATATTGTGCAATAATGTGTTTTTTTTTTGGACATGGTACTACATTAAAGGAGTCCTTGTTTATGATTTCACTTTTTTAACTTTAGCTAGTGTGTAATGTTGCTGTTTGAGCATGAACAACATCTGCAAAGTTACGATGCTCAAAGTTCAATGCAAAGGGAGATATTTTCTTTTACAGAAATCACTTTTTAAGGACAAGCTTCTTCCCATGTAGGTGACATCACAAACCCCAATATTTACATGAACCCTGCGCTCCTGAGAACACGCAACAAAGGGGATGAGGCCATGTTGAGCTGCTTTAGAGAAGAGGAAGAGTTGTTGTAGTAGAGTGTTGTTGCAATGCCTTCATTTTACGCCGGACTGCTTCACAAACAAGGGTCAATTCAATGCTGGATTTGCACAAAAGATTAACATGACGGCACATGCTAGTGGATAAGTTGAATCAACTCCACAGCAACTACATACATTTATCCACTAACCATTCAGAAACGTCCAGTTTCATTCTAAAAGTTGTAACTTCTTCCTGAGTCTCTCCATCAGTGTCAACTCCGGTTTGAACAAATGTAAGGCTGAACACCATTACTGACAATCATCATTTTGGCTGCGTGAGATTCTCCAGCTTTGTTGTTGTTGAGCAACCAAAGTGCGAGCTGTTAAAGCTCCACCCTCTTCTGGAAAGGGGGCCGGGAGCAGCAGCTCAATTGCATTTAAAGAGACACACACAAAAACAGTGTGTTTTTCCTCACACCCAAAAAGTGGCAAATTTGAAAAGCTATAATAAATGATCTGTGGGGTATTTTGAGACGAAACTTCACAGATACTTTTTGGGGACACCAGAGACTTTATATTACATCTTGTAAAAGGGGTATTATAGGTCAAAAGTACCATGATACTATCTGATATCCTCACAGTAGTAGTGTACTTTCATAGTACTCTTATTGTAAATATGAAATATTAAAAACAGGGCTTCTCACAAAATATAGAAACACAGTCATTTGTGTGGTTGAGGTAATGAGGTGCAGTTATCTAGGTAAAAGAACCTCAAAATTTGACTTTTTAGAATTTTAGAACACTATTTAGGATCCTTGTTGTTTCAGTACTCACAAGCGATGATGTTGCCGTAGCGATTCTTGTTGCGGTTCTCATCTTTCTTGGCAGTTTCCCATGGGGCCGTTTGTCCCTCAGCCAGACCCTGGAATCAAATCAAGAATATTTTCAAATCCAAATGTTCATCCATTATAGAGAATGTAGTGCATATGTATATACATATATAGCTAAAAGACATATTAAAAGTTAAACATTTCACACTTTGAGGTGCTTTTCTGAAATAACAGGTCAGGTTAGGTGCCTCTTTTTCTTTGATATCACTGAAAGACTCTTGTGTGTAGAAGAATCTGGTAATTGTAGAGCCATTTTTTAGCCTTGGGGCAAAGACAAGACTCTGAAATGTCAGACAAGAGGGCTGAATGGTGGCCACTTAAAATCGTAGTCCAATCTTCATCCTGTCCACCACACACACAAGACAAGCCATTTACTGTGACAGATCAAGAGAAACAACAGCGTCTGCAAAGTGTCTGCATTAAAGAAAGTCTTCATGGACAAAGTGATTCAAAACAAGCACATTTTAAAGATGAATTGGAGGGTTGATGGCGCAGTTAACTGAGGGCCTGTGAAATAACAGAAACACTGAGTCAGAGCTCATGTCTGTTCTCTGCTTATGTTTTTTTCACATTTAATTCATGGTTAAAAAAAAAAAACCCTGAAAATTGACCAGACGGTTTCCATAATTGATATTGTTATTGACATGAGCTCACACACTGTCAATCAAAGAACTCATTATAAATTCATTACCAGTTTGTATAATTAAGCGAGTTTAACTAATAGCAAATTCATCATAGTACTGCCGGCCATCAGCGACTGACAGGCTATTTCATTTGGCCCACTGTTTCATCTCATTTTAATACTGACAACTATATCTTTTAGGAAAATATAATGCCAATAACCAGATTTCACATAGTGAATGTGCTGCTGCATTAATAAAAAGTCATATTAATTTAAAAAAAAATGAAAAGTATTAAAATAAAATATTGATTTATTTATATTTAAACATATTTTAATTATATAATTAAATTTAATTTAAATATAAAAAACAGAAATCAGATAATGACTTGTTGCAATAATAAAAGAAGTACCAAATAACTAAAACTGGATGTATGGATGGATAGATCCATTTTATAAATAAAATGTATTTCATTTAAAAAAAATGTTAATAAGCAGCTATCACATAATGAATTGTGATGCTACATTAAAAAAAGTATGTCAATACTAAAAAATAAAACTACAAAAAGTAATCTAAAATTAAAAAGTAAAATAAGTATTATAAGTAAAATAAATATTTTCTGTAATATATAATGTATAGCTCAAAATTCATAGATCTTTTATATATAACGTAACATATAACATAACAGCGGATTTTAACTAGTAGACCGTTTTGGTTGGGTGAATCGATCTGAATCAGATGGGGTCATGTATGTAGAAGCAACTTCTCTCTCCCAAGGCTGTATGATGCATCCCATCTGGAACTAGTGAAGCATAGAAGCCTGAACATACAGAGCGTATCATCTCTGCTGTACAGTTCCTTCATGTGCATTTAAGATGATCTGGCACCTGTGAAAATCAAAACCTTACAAAGCCTCATTTTTGTTGAACCTCTCTTTCATGTGTGAAATAAACATGAACTGGCAACCCTTCCAATAAATCAGTCACATTTCACTGCAGGGATACTGGGATCTGGCAACTCTGTCCATGGTCTCATTATAATCGCGGTACATTCAGGGTAACTGAGTCAGTTATAGCCAAACTCTCTGTCTGCCTGACAGAATGTGATGCTAAAACTGTTTGAGGGCTTCTTAATGATACATTTTGAGACATCCGGAGAGAATCACTACACAAAAGGCCTTAAACTTCTGTCTTCTGGCAGTGAGCTAAACTTATTCTTCATTTGTTCCGTACCGGATTCCTCATCCACCCTCCAAAATTGTTCTCACTGGAGCCTCTCTCGTCTTGTGATCTTCTGTTTTTGATACTATTAATACTTCACAGAAGCGATGAGAAGACATTCAACAATAAAACGAACCTTCTTTGACAGCAGGCACACTGTCAGACCTCTTCCTATACTCCACATGATAACCATTATTTTCATCTCCAGTAGCAAATATTTAATAATCCTCTTCATCCTCTTCACCATCTACACTTTCCACTGTTCATCACTTGTTATTTTGTTATCTAATGTAATGCCATTCTCACATTAAACGTGCCTTAAGTGTTCAAATACTTTATGGGGCCACTGTAACCTTCTCCGTACTTATACGTACCATTAACTCCTCACTTTTTCTTCTCTCTCTAACATGAGCACAGATGCAGGATCACACATCTGTCAGGCTGAGATTAATGATATGATTGTGCTGGCATACACACACAGGTGGCCATCAACAGCTTTTACCAACATGATCAGATCTGCATCATTCACTCCTTGTACACCATATCTCATTCGCATCCTCTCCATCCCTTCTGTCTCAAATCTATTTGTTTGTCCCACTTTACATATCATGTGAAATTAGAAGGGAAAGATACTAATGCTCTCAAAAAAAAAAAAAAAAAAAAATTAATATATATAATAAATAATATATATACTACAACCACTAATTTTAAATATGAACTTAAAATATGTCAACTTGTCTACTTATGAATTGTGAAGTCCAGATTCAAAGCATTTTATAACACCTATCTGTCATGTGAGTGGATTTTAATTCGTTAGCTAATCAGCTCATCACTCTATTTGAAAGTGTTAAAAGGCAAAGTTAAATTATTGAGTACCGGTAACATTAAAATCTCATTTGCAGTAAAAACCAGTTCTAAATTCACAGTAAAACATGCGTTATAGGAAACGCAGTATTTGCAGCTAATGTGCTCTCGCTCATATCAGCCAGTCACAAGCCAGTAAGCAAACACTCCATTCAACTCAGTGTAAATGTATTGAGTTTCTCCTCCTTCACTGCATATTAGGAAAAATGACTTATTTTCGGCGGCAAGGATAGAGATGGGCTGATGCAAAAAGCTGCCAACTTCATTTGCAGGAGGCTGAGAGGAACTTGTGAGGCAAATCAGGTTAGAAGAGAGAGGCGATAACAAAAAGGCGTTATAAAAACGTCTGCCTTGATGAATGACCCTTTAAACATGGAGGCACAAGCTCTGGTGCTATCAGACTGCCTATGACAGGCATGAGCTGCCAGCAATACATCTATCTCATGTTTACCTGTACACTTCAGATGGCCCAAAGCAGCCTATTTGGCTAACCTAATCCCATTCCAATTGTGAAATTAGGCTAGACATATCCTAACTCTTAATAATCAAGTGATCCTGAGAAAAAGTCTAGATCTCCTTTAGGCATGGTGTGGAGCCGCATTAACCTGAAGGCTAGATTTCTGGCATTCGTAATGCTATTTGTGAATATGTAAAGTGGACATAATTGATTCCACAAACAGTGTACTGCAATTTGTTATACGCATTCTGTTGTCTCTGAATAGTAAATCAGATGATGACAGACATAAATGTGAGTCACTCTTTATAAATGAAAGTTTCTTCTTTAAAAACGCAAGTCTTTGCCCTTTTAAATATGCTCTTAATCCAGGTGATTGAAAATTTGGACGCAGAGAGCATCCAACTCTCTTTAATTCACTGATATCTCTTGTTGCCAGTGCTATTCATCGAGACTGGGTCTGAATACACAATAATGAGCACAATATGATTTATACTCATACTTAAATAAAGTTCTCTGCTGAATCATGTCTATACACTCTTTAGATAGCCTACCTAAGACTATTCCTACATTGTTAAGCATGCTCCAAATAACTGATTCCAGACAAGAATCCATATTAGAATTATGAATAATCAGTTTGCACGCAAAAATATTCCAAATATACCAACAATGCTTGCCAAGCATCACTAATAATCTAATAAGTATGATCATACTACAGTAGTTACTACATGAAAACCATCACTCACATCTTGGGGGGCAAAAAAGATATCTTTATCTTACTCAAATTAAAGGAACACATGGCACAAAAATGCAAAATTACATAATCTTTTACTCACCTTCACATCGTTTTGGTCTGCTGGTCACACAAAAACTACTTTATAGCCTCAGAAGACTTCTATATAGCTCAATATCCAATTTTAAGGTGCTTTTGATGCTTTAAAGCTTCACTCCCCATTCATTTTAATTGCAAGAAACAAAGATGGCCAGATATCTCAAGCTTGTGTTTCACAGACGAAAGAAAGGGTTTGGAATGACACAAGGGTGAGTAAATGATGACAGAATTGTCATTTTTGGGGGGTGAATGATCCCTTTAATGAAAACAAATCACAAAGTAAAACTGGAACTCACAAAGCAGCTACTTAAAAGCCACAATTGGTAGGAAATACTTTTAGAGGAAAAATAAATGACCTTATCAAAAGTCATTTTTGATAATCTCTCTGTTGTTAGCAGTATCTTTCCTCTTGCACAATTCAAGTTCTAAACAAACAGTGCCAATGCACGCTTTCCAATCGTAAAAGAGTTTACCCAATTACAACATCTGAATCTGAATAATGGAGAAAATCCACATATACACACACACACACACACACAAAACCCACATCTTTCCTTTCAAATGACAAGGAGACAATCTAACAGATGCAATTTCTACGTTGGTGACCTTCGTGAATAAGCAAAGGAATTTTATTAAAGCGAGCAAATCGTGTGTAGAGACTGCAGAGATAAGTTATCCTTCAAACTCGAGGTTAGCATGCTTTTTTAAAACTAGAGTACAACATGCTATTGACACAAAGGTCTTTGCATATTCCTTCCCATAAAGGTTTAGACAGTGAAAGATAATTGGTTTTATTGTCACGGGGGTTGATGTTTTGTGAATCACTGTGTGTGCAGATTTTTCCAAGATGAGTTTTGTATCTCACGCGACCTTTTCTGAACAAAATGCCAGCATGTCATCGAGATCCACAGACCTGCTTCTTTTAATAAGCACAGAAGCGCTTCAATTAGTTATTCAAATGTTTAAGAAAAAAAAAAAAACAATATGAAAAAAAACAAAAAAAAAAACACATTGAAAGATAACAAAAATTCATTACGGAATGATTAAAAAAAAACATGTTTGACATTTTAATAACCCCCTCAATAAAACAGTTTTAAGATTCATTTCACATCAATATTTTTTAGGCTTACTGTGCATAGAGGCAAAAACAAATTTCATAGCTGCACGGCTGCTATAATTACCACAGAGAGGCTTGGTCTAACAAATTCAGTGTATTAAAAAGTAAGCAAATTATATTTGAGAGCTACAGCAGAGAAAGATTTTCAGTCTCAAATAAGTCTCAAATAAAGATATTGTATGGCTTCATTCATGTATTATCGTAAAACTTAAATATTGCATGCAAATCATTTTCAATATTCTTTAATCTACTTTTGTGTTTAGGGAAGAAAGCCATTTTGAAGCCATTGTTTCATTCTTGTTGATGTCAATCACTTAAGCTCAGCACATAAATTTCGTTCTTACCTCATATTCCTCCTTAAACCCGTAACCCTGCCCACACTTCATCTGGGTGATGTGCTGGAGCAAGTCTGCCACTCTGATGGCCGGTTGGAACTGGCCGGCCTGGTAGGACATCTCCACCGACTCACAGCCTCCATATGGGTACGTCTGGATGGTCATCGAGGGCTGGGACATCTCACTGTGGCTGCCATCTGTGGAGGAACAATTCAAAATCCTTGAGTGCCCATCACCAATGTCCAATTGCCAACTGGAACGTTGCAGGTTTGATCTCCGAGCCATGAGCAAGGCACCAATCCCTGCAACCTAATCTCATGAAGAAACACACCTGTGGGAACATTTTTGCAAAATGTGTATCAATACATACATATCACTGCAGTTTCCAACAGAAAAGAACACTAGAGGCAGTAAAACAGCAAGCAATCGTTTTCATACAGTTCGCTTCATACAGTTCATACAGTTTCATACACATCGACATTCGCTTCAAACGTTGTGATACAAATGATGATATATATTTATATATAATATATATGCTAGCTTATAGATGAGCACAAAGCAAACAGACATGGTCTAAAATACACTAAACATCATTTAGTTTTTATGGGGAGTTCACAGCACACAGATAGCACATAATCTGTAGAACCGCTCAAAAAAATGACAAAGAAAACAAAGAAAAAACACAAATTCTCAGTCCAGGATATTATGTTGCTCTCAAAAAAGCACAGCTTTGTTTACTGTACACTAATACCTCTCAATCAAGACCAAACCTCTGAAAGCTCAGCTTAGACCTAGATTACTGTGAGATATCTCAGCTTCATTCAGTCACAGACTTCAGCGGATGACAATATACTGAGACGCAGACAGTGCGTCCTTGCAAAGTCTTTTATTAGAATAAGACTGGGAAGTAGTTTATTGATGTTAATGAGTTCATTACCTAGAGGAATGGGGGAAGCAAATGATGGAGAATTTTTTCATATGGCCTCCTTTAACCAGCTAAAGCATCATTCAGATGCATAGAGGGATGGAATATTACTCAACAAATTATTAATGAGGCTATTTGCATCTTAATCGCCTTGAAAATTCATTATACACTTAAAGTAATTCTGGGGCTAAAAAATTTATAATCCATCTATGCTTTATATATAACATCTATGCTTTCGACATGGCAAAATATGAGTAATTTTGCATGACGTGTTAGTGCCGTAGCATTTCTAGCGCCAGAAGCAAAAAGTTGAAAGTATTAGCGGAGACAATGTATTATGAAGAAAACGATTATGCCAGAATTGTAGCTTCAGGAGGGTCTTTTTAAAGGGCACAAAAAGTAACCAGCAAAGAGATGCTGAGGCTGCTCAATCAAACTGAACGAGTTCACAACCAGCGCACAAAACATAATTTAGATCTTACTGATCAGTGCACTTTGATGTTTGTTTAGCCTTCAAAACATAGTTGCCTACATAGGCAGCTACTTATAATGCAGCAAAGAGTTTCGGTTCATATTGTCTTTGAATGGAAGTCAATGGGATCTGAACCTGTTTGGCAACAGTCTGACAACAAAGGAACAACAGGAGGGTGAATAAACAGTGATAAGGGTTCGTTTTTGGGTGAACTATCCATTTAAGCTACTTATTTACAGAGACCAATTATTTTTTTTTACAGATTATCACACTTTTCCAACAATAAATGGTTGATCTCTAAAGAACAGCACCCAGCTATGCTATTACACCAAGCCAACAATTAAAGCCAACAGTCTCAAGTGAGAAAAGCATAACATTTTGAGCTTAAAAGCAAGACATAGACCGCAAAATTTAAATAAAGACTTTTTTTTTTCTTCAAAAACTTTGTTAAAGCACACTACCATGCACAAAACCATGATATTTAAACATTCCAAGTCATTCCAAATATGATATTCATATTGGACTAGGCAAATTTATAGTGGACAAATATGTGCTTATGACTTAGATGGCAAATAGTACAAATACATACATACAAATAGTAAAAGTGAAAAAAAGAGGTGTGATAGAGAAGTATACACTAGAGACTCTAAGGTCTCTCAATTTACTGCCCCTCCTTCTGCCTTTCTCCTCCCCTCCTTCCCTCTATCTCTATCAATTTTTTCTTAGTTAATTATTCATGTGTTTTTGTCTCAGCAGCATAAAGCGAATGCCAAAGTGGTGGCCCAGTGGGTGTATTATGTTGTTAAAATAATGTGTCTGCTACAGCCAACCCAGAGAAATATCGAAGAACTAAAAAAGGTCAGCTGCACATTATAGGTGATCTTATATATAAGACAAGTTATATATGTAGATTATTGATAAACTGATTTTGTAGTATTGAATCTTCTGACAGTTATGAGTTGATACAGTACAGTTCATAAATAACTTATACTAAACCATTAGCAGGTTCTACTGTGAGGTCATATGGGATTTGTTTAGTCCTACAAACATCTTAGGATGATGGGAACATTAAACCATGTCCAAAAACCCATATGGAAAGACAATATAAATAAAGATTCTAATGGTCTTTCTTAAAGGTAAAGTGTGTATTTTCTGTACCAAACAATAAAATAAATTGATTTTTACATTTTCTGAGAAATGTTTATTCATTATTAATGTTTTGTATTGAAAAAAGTCACATCTTTAATTGTGTGAATGTTGTGATAAATGACAAACGAATTTCATAGCAGTTTCTGACTTATATCTGCATGGGTAATCACTATCCATGTGCATAAAAGTACAGGGAAGAATATTTCTTTATTTATATTTCTTGAAATGATAAAACAATATAGAGACTGTTCAAAATGAATGAAGGTAGGATGAGTGATGTGATGAACTAGACAGCTGTTTGAACTGACTTCAGCCAATAAAAATGTTAAATAAGACTCATCGATCTGAGAGACATACAGATAATGTGTTTGGTGGCGTCTCATGTAGGCTATTTAATGCACATGCTACAGCACAACTCAATATTACAATGCATGTATTGGACTGTATTATTAAGCATACTATGGTTCATGTCATATACTGAGTAAAAGACAGAGAGAAAGACGTATGCCAAGTAACTATTCTATTTTCTCATTTCAGTTCTGTTCCATCCCATAATGCTTCTTTCATTTAAGCATGAACTCTTTGTGGCCACCGCATTATTTGCGTTCAGATGTAAACAGCTAAAATCACATCTAAGCTCAATTATTGGCATGCACAATTACAATATGATAAACTACTATGCTGTTTGCCATTAACAATAATTACCTGACAAGTCACAATAAAGCAAAGGTGACTAAATAATGACATTGCAAATTACTTTCAAATGTCAAATGTGAATGAGTGTGTCTTGAGTGGCTGTGGTTATATACAGGAAAATACATGTATACGTACACAGTGCTGTCAGGTAAAAAGAAATTGAAGTCATTATTATTATTATTTGCAAAATAGTATAATAAGCATTACTACTGGCATTGTTGCAACACATAAAATATGCAATATGAAGTTTTGCTATTTTTAACTTTTTGTCCTTGGCTACAAATACTGCATGTCAAACAACTGTCTCGTATTTTGTATTTTTAACATACTCCCTTAAGTCTTGTGAGCCACACTGCACACACAAATAAGTTGCCAGAACTCAAAAAAGTTGAATAACATTTATACATTTAACTTAAAATCATCAGGTTATCTCAACGTAAATATTTTGCTAGCAATAACAAACTAATTCAAAATAGAAATAGAAATCCCAGCCCAGCTTCAGTTTACTTGAAATATGTCAGTGCTGTGAACTCAAAAGAAAAAGAAATTTCTAAATACTCATAACAGTTAATTTAACTGAACTAATTTGTTTAATTTAAGTTTGTCCTACTCAAACCAATTAAGTATTTTGAGGGTTTACAGTGTATGAAAGAGCAACCTCTGAGCAATGTTATTATGCTGAATGTCATTGCGCTGAGTTAAGCTGGAGTCGACAGGCATCTTTCAGATAACCAGCAGAATCAAGCCTGTCCCTTAGTGGGTTATCCATTTCCAGTCTCTAAAACTATTGTTTCTCCATGAAACAGAACCCTTGTCTCTCTCTCCATTGCCATCTAAGGTCCTGCATTCTGTGTCTTTTTTTTCCATTTCCATCGATCCTAAAGATATCTACATTCCTCTACAACATCTAAATCTTTCACTCTTTATCTTGCTCTAATACACTGCACATGCCCCTTTTCTCTACCATTATCCTCTCTTTCTAACACAATGCCCTCTCTCTCAGGTGCAAAAAATGTTCACCATTGGACTACTAATCAGATGCATTGATGATCATCATCTCCACGTGGATTACTGGAGAAATGATTTTCAGAAACAGTCGGCTAGAGTCCTCACTGGCAGTTCCTGTATGCGATTACCAGGGCTTTCATCCCGCAACATGATCGATAGCCTGTAAATGAACTGGAAGCCTCACATAATAGGCAGGTTTATAAATGATTAGGGGCCACCAGTCCTTTTCAACCTCGTAATCTCAGAGACATCGTTTCGGCAGGGAGCATCTCAAGAACAGAAATATGACCGTCTCTGCTCGGAGCGAGTGATGGAGTCTGTAAAACAGAATGAAAAGGCCTTCTTCCTCATTTAATGCCTCATTCTTTTATCTGCACTGCTGGCTGTATTTCCTGCTATGTTCTCTCCATCTCACTGTTTTTACCCTCCACTCGATTTCAACTTTCAATTCTTCTTTACACATTCCCTTCCCTTATTACAGTGATTGTTAGACACTAGAATCCATTTAACCTTTGTAAATCATTTCAATATTAGTTGTGCTATCTATTCTTTTTTTATTTAATTATATTTTTACTTTTAAAGCAATTTAACAATAAAGTCAACATGAAATGGCAATTAAAACCCATTTTACTTTTGTGACTTTAAATTATCATTCTAATTCATAATCATTCTAATTTGTACATTCTGATATATGATAGGTCATTTCTTATATTCTCTTCTAATCATCTATAGCAAAGACTTCAGATGGTGCACTCATATTACTATGAATGGGAGAAAGTGCAACGTGCAATATGGTGAAATAAATCCCGCCTTCTAAATAAAAGAGCCAGTCGCCAAACTGAAGGGCACTTATTGAAGGGTCGTTCCAAATCAAAGTGCTCAAAACTGGCCACTTCAAAGAGCCCTTCGGAATGAATGGTTTCGAAGGGTACAACTGATGGAAACTTCTTGCCCCCATGATCCATTGCACAGGGGAGATGTTTGGCATCACAAGATTGGTACAGGAGGCTTGGAGTTCGATTTTACCAATAAATGTATGTATAGTATTTTTCTATACTACTACGAGAGTTATATTTGGTGCATTATTATGGTCAAAACAACATTGTACTTCAATAAAAATACTTTACAGCTATCTTTATCAGTCCATTCATACATAGGCATAATATACAATACGTTGCGATAAACCAAAAATAAATAAATAAACTAATGTTAAACAAAAGGCGCAGCTTGCACAATCTACTCATTGTTCAGAGCGTGTTTTTTTGGGAGGGTCAATCAGCGTACAAAATGTGTGACGAAGGTGCCTCCTTGATAGTCTTGTTAAGATGACGCAGAGGTGCGATCCAAAAAATAGTTTTTTTTTTTACCCCTACACCCTTCATCCCTTCAAACCCTTTGGAGGGATTAGAGCATAGGGATGAGCCCTTCCGAATGGAACACAGGGCAAGTCACTGTGACTGCATATGCGCATTGGATGTTTCACCCTGAAAAATGCAGTTTTTGTTATGATTTGAGTGTTTAGAAACAAAATTTATGAGACAGTTGTTGGCAGATTAAACATAAGCTTGGAGAACAGCTTTGGAGAATTTTATGTTTCCCCATTTCAAAGAAATAGAAGCTGTACTTGCATGACTGAAATAGCTCCCCGAGAGGAGCTTCAAAGATGGCCGCCAAATGAAATGACTTGCCTTAAAGGGACTTTGTCTACAGCCATAAAGACAGTTTCGTATTATGTGTTGATTCCTGTGCATAGCAATACAGGAGCAAAATAAACCGAAAACACTATATATACAACCTTTCAAAAGTTCAGAGTCAGTAAGATTTTTTTTTTTTTTTTTAAATAGACTTTTACTTTGTCAAATAAATGCTGTTCTTTCTTCAGAATCCTAAAAAAACAAACAAAACAAAAAACATGGTTTCCACAAAAATATGAAGCAGCACAACTATTTACTCTCCTCCTCCATCACTCCCCATTGTGCTCCCTCAATCTCAGATTTTCTACTCTTATTTGTTCGATCATCTCTTGGCATCACTCGGTCAGGTTGGGAAGAATCTCTCAAACAAGAGCTTTGAATGATTGTTGCATATCCCACATCCAGTTTACAAATATCTCACTGTTCAAATGTACTGCTTCATTTGATAAATGCCTGAATCAACTACCTTAGTGCTTGATGTTTTTTTTCCCACTTTGCTCTCTCTCTGCTTTAATACACCACCTGTGTGATCGTCTTGCAGTAAGGAAGCCGTCTCCACCTTCATAACCTCTGTAAATGCGTTTGCTCTCAGTGGTTTATTGGCGTTGAGTACGTATATGTATGGGGGAGTCACAGTCTTCACTGCTGAGTGTATCTTAAAATGAGAGTTTTCAAACTCCTACTAGGAGCTGCCTGGATCAGAGGTGCATGTTTAGAGACCCCTGCGTTTGAGCCTTTTAGAGTGAACCTTTGAAATGAGCTTTCGGACTGACTCTAAGCCCCGAGCCCGCCAAGATTTCTATCTGAAATCCTTTTTCAAAAGCTCCCTGTAAAGAACGCTTTCAATATCTTCTGAAGAATGAGTAAAGGATGAAGCTTTGGCGTGACCAGGAAAAACTTGAAAATGTCAGCAGTTGAGCTGAAATACTGTAGTTTACTGTAGCTACTAAAGTGAGTCCCTGGTATGTTTTCATTCATCAGACAATAGTCAGCAAAGGCCACGTAAAATGTCCAAATCAAACCCATTTGAAATCAGTGGTTATTTCTACTATTTCTACTATTTCTACATTTTCAAATGAAAAAAGATAGAATGTAAGGATGGATGAAAAGAAAGAGGGAAGGAAGGAAGAACAAATGAAGGAAAAAAGGAAAGAAGGAAGGGATGAATGAACAAACAAAAAAGAAAGAAGGAAGGAAGAAAGAAAAAAAAGAAAAAAAAGGAATGAATTATTGAACAAAAAAGAAGGAAGGAAGGAAGGAAGGAAGGAAGGAAGGAAGGAAGGAAGGAGCAAACAACTGAATGAAAGACTAAAAGAAAGAAAGAAAAGCTATTGCCATTGGTTGTGAAATGCTCAAACTGTCTGTGCGTGCGTGTGTGCGTGTGTGCGAGTGCGCAAAACACTGTCACACACCAATCTGCCAAATCTGAAAATTAGCATTCCGACAGCTAACGATCTAATTCAAATCACTTTCCACACATTGGGATATAAACATAGACTTTGTTTGAACTGACAGAGGGCTTTCATTCCTCTAATCTTGCTCAGCGTGGGACGGACGCATCAGCGTGTGGAGGACGCCGCCGACTCTTCACTTAAACCACATTTAGCTGCCGCAAAATTACAAGCTGCAATTAGCTTGATCGGATGGGAGCAAAAGTCTACAGCGCCTGCTTTTGACTTCAAAGGTCAATGTTATGATCTTTCATCATCTAAACTTTATGACTCAGAGATGGTTCACAGATACACACGCAGGTTTGGAATGGAACTGCACGCTTGAAAGTGATTCGCCTCTGAATATTCATTTTGTCTAAGATCAGCTTCCTCCTACATTCAGATCAAAAGACACAGAAGAAGCGCTTTAACGTAATCCACCATCTGTAGAACTGAACAGTGTGATTTATAATAAGTAGAGGAGAGAAGTGTCTTACCTATAGAGGCGGTGGCAGGGACTGGCTCCTTAGAAACTGCAATTAAAAACAGAACAAAGCTGAAACCCAACTTTTTTCTTTGACACAAACACCTCACAGCTATTGTTGTAGAGTATTTGGGGAGATGCTTTTTTACACTGTTGTTAAATTATCAAGATGATCAAGAATCACTCTTTTCAGTCAGATCTTTTCAATGAATCACTTTCAGTTCACAAAACCAGTCTGAATGATTCGGTTCTTGAGTCTGGTGTAATCTATTATCAGGTGTTAAATATTAAAGGCTATTATTATTAAAGACTATTAAAGGCTTTAGGTGACTTGCTTTACTGGAAACTGAAAACATCATAAAATTAGCCTAAATATTTGATAAATGAACCCACAAGTGGTAGGAGATGTGCAGAACATGGTGAGGTTTCAGTTCTGCAGAGCTTTCTGTGATGGGCCTGCTGATACATTGTAGGGTTCAAACCTACAACCTTTTGGTTACCAGTCCAGGTATTTAAAGGATTAGTTCACTTCAGAATTAAAATTTCCTGATAATTTACTCACCCCCATGTCATCCAAGATGTTAATGTCTTTCTTTCTTCAGCTGAGGAATTTAAGATTTTTCTCCATATAGTGGACTTAACTGGGGTACAACAGGATGAAGGTCAAAACTGCAGTTTCAGTGCAGCTTCAAAGGGCTCTAGATGATCCCTGATGAGCAATAAGGGTCTTATCTAGCGAAACGATCAGTCATTTTCTAAAAAAAATAAAAAATTATACATTTTAACCACAAAGGCTTGTCTTGCACTTCTCTGCCATGCTCCACACATTACATAATCACGTTGGAAAGGTCACGCGTGACGTAGGCGGAAGTACAGAGCAAGTGTTTACAAAGCGAATGTGTAAAGAAGTCAAATGCCCTTTACAAAAAAAGGTAAAACAACTATGTTGAATGATTATGAAGTTGGAGGAGAAAATGAGATGGAGTTTGTCACACCTGACATGATTACATAATGTGTGGCGCATCGCAGAGCTAGTGTAAGACAAGCATTTGTGATTAAAAAGTATACACATTTTTATTTAGAAAATGGCAGATCTTTTTCACTAGATAAGACCCTTATTTCTCGGCTGGGATCATGTAGAGCTCTTTGAAGCGGCACCGAAACTGCAATTTAGACCTTCAACCCGTTGGTTGTCGCTGAAGTCCACTATATGGAGAAAAATCCTGGAATAATTTCCTCAAAAACCTTAATTTCTTTTCAACTGAAGAAAGAAAGACATGAACATCTTGGATGATATGGGGGTGAGTAAATTATCAGGAAATTTGAATTCTGAAATGAACTAATCTTTTAACCACATGGACCTAGTCAACACAGAACGCTACAAACCTGAGTAGTAAGAGTTGAGGAGGGTTTTGCTCTGAAGGGCTTTACCCTGGATGGAGAAGGAGCATGGAGAAGAGGAAGCTGGGAAAGAGAAAGGAGAACACTTAGACAATGATTTTACATACACAGCAGAATACACAGTGTTTTAAAACACCACATCATGTTTCGATTAATAGCAGGGCCGCATTGTGACAATATCAGTAACTTCAGAGTACTAGATTTTTAGGTCACTTTCTGCAAAGGAGACAGATATCTCACTAATAGACTGCATCATGCTATAGTCAGCAGGACCTTTAAATGTCACAGACTATTTTGAACATATCCTAGATCAGTATGTAGTTTTCTGAATGATGTCTGATTTTTGAAGACGCACATACAGAGGACTTGATGAAAGTCACAAAAACACACTCTGAGCATCACACACTCCAGTAAACTTCCTTTACTCTTCTCGGCTGATGGAGCCCATCCTTTTCACTTTCCATTTTACTTTCCATTTTAATCGCCTATCACTCCAGATCTCCATTTACACAAATCCCCACGTCTCACATGTGTCGGCGCATACGCATTCACTCACATAAGGATCTCTACAGAAAATGCTTTCACAGCAAAAGCTCATGGGCCAGTGAGGTGAGATCGAGAGCGCCTGAATAAAAGAAGCGTGGAAGGTTAGAAGCAGGTGTCTCTGTGTTCATTTAAATGGTAATACAGCTAAAATGCTGAGTGTGTAGGCTGGGATCGCTATGATCTCTATCTCACACATCTTACGGCGAATCATCTTCAAAAAGCCCTGATATAAAAATATATATATAATGTGTGATTGTAACTGTGGAGCCGGTGAGAGGAAGGTCTGGATATAAACGAGAAAAATGTCAGTTACAATATGAGATATAAAAGCCCACAAGAATTTGGTGCCCAGATTGGAAGACCCGTCATTAAAAAGTTCTATTCTTTACATCAAAGGTTTTCCTCCCAAAATAAACGTAAAAAATGTGAGTCGATTCCACCTGGGCCTTGTCATGCACATAGAAACAAATATAAAACTCAACAAAAACACAGTAAAGCCAACTGTGGACTAGTGGTTAGTACACATGGTCTGACATGTTGAGCAATCTATAACGTTAAAAAAACGAAGGGAACATTTGTACTAAAAGAGGTACTTTGATTAGTCTATATTTAATAACTTTTGTAATGTCAAGTTCATGAGAAAAATAGGATGTGCACTGCAAAAATTAAGCAAATAAATAAATTAATAATAATAAGAATAATAATAAAACATTTTCTTAATCATACTTCTTTTTCTTTTCCAGTAAAAATATTTAAACAGGAAATCTTAATTTATGATATATCCACTGAAGACAAGTTATAATCTAAAAAGTAATTCAGGGGATCTGTGACCAAAACGTGTGTTTTAAATGCATGGTTGCAAGTTAAAAAATTCATTTTATTGTTTTAATTAAACCTTTTACGTTTCAAACATTATTTTGTTGACACAATAATGCTGATCATTACATCAAATTAATATTGTCTGTTATTTAAACTCGAATTTCTGTGTTAATTTTTTTTTTTTTTTTTTTTTTAATTAAGTTGTAGTAACATAATGAAATTGTCTTTGGAAATTAAGCAGTGGATTTCTAGTTCTAGTAGGACTGGATAAGTAGAATAAAGCAAAGTTTTTTTGTTATTGTTTTTTGAGTAATCAACCTAATTTGTAGCAGAAACTTTGTGTTTATGCTACAAATTATTAAGTTCCTCTAATTCAGTGTAGCTTGTTGGTTGAATATAACTTCACTCAAAGTTGTCATAACTCAAAAAAACTGTTGCATCAACTTTTGTAGTGTATGAATGAGTACATTTATCTCATTATAAGAATATATTTGTCTGAAAAACAGGACAAAATATTGATTAAGAAAATGATTTTTACATATAAATACATTTAGTCAGAAAAAAATCAATTGCAATTAGCAGTTCCAAAACTGAAATTACCTGCTGCAGCTTAAAGTGTATGATCTCTGGTAGTGTATCACTAGGCATTTGGCACTAATCTTTTTTTAAAAGAACTGCTTACAAACAGCGATGAGCTGGGCTGAGTTCTAGATTGTTTTTGCTCCAACGCCACAGCTGAGATTCATGTCTATAATAAAGAGCCCGCACTTGTGCAATAATAGTGACTCTCAGACCATTAGATAAACAACAGATGAAATAACAGTCTCCAATTACTCCGTGCCTGTAATGATCCGAAATAAACATACCAACAAAATGCATTTGCACATCAACTGACCAATGACATTCAAAAGAACTGAGAAACACTAAACATGCAGAACACATTGCCAATCAGTGTTGATTTTAAAGGAAATAAATGTGATCATTATGCATAATGACATTCTCTCTCTCTCTCTCTGTCTATGCATCTTGCTCTTACTCTCCGTTGCCTCCTCTTCTTCCTGCTCCATTCAAATTATTCTGTACACAAAGGCCACAGTGACATTTTGTGCAGAAAGCGACTCAGAAAGACCCATCCTAATTACAGCCCCTTCACAGCATGCCACAGCCCACTTAAAACTGAGAATGAAAGCAAGAGAAAGAAAGAACGCCTAGTCCAAATGCCACTTGCTATTCTTCTCCAGCGCCTCTTAAAGCAGCACGTCAATAGCGAAGTCTCTTGATATGTAGAGCGCTTCGGTCCATGCTGTTTAGTGACAAAATAGCTCTCTGTGGTTAGCCATGCTCAGATCTGACTGGCAGGTGTGAGACGGTGACGTCCCATCATTCGGTTTCCCGATGGACGCTTAGTACAGACAATCAAGGAGAATGGTGAGTTGAGTTAAAATGACAGATTGTTGACCCCTTCTGACACCTTTTAGAGCTTCCAGAGCTCATCACCATGATGGTGGGACGTGCAGGAGGTTTGTGTGATTGCAGTAATGAGTCCTGAGATTGGCGCACACACACACACACACACACACACACACACACACACACACACACACAGAGGTGTAACACAAGATTGTGGTATTTGAGGAACGTGGCTATTTTATGACCTTTGGACTTTGACTTTTGAGATCAGTGGAAAAGAACAAGAAGTTCTCTAAAGAGAAACAGTGTAAAATGTCGGACTGAACATGAAACTATCACTGTATATTTCAACATACCTTCTGATGATCATTTGTGTTTATTTTCTGCTATAACTAGTAGTAAAGATGAAGAGGAAAAATGACATTCATTCATTTGTTCCTTCATTTGTTAATGCCAACTTTCCTCTCTATGTTGTTATCAGAGCACAGGTACATTTGAAATAAACAGGTTATATGAAAAAACAGGGCAGCACAATAATGTCACAGCACAATATTTGCTGAACTCACAGAATCCGTTGAGGTCCTGGTTGCTGGTGGAGAACGGATCGTCCTTGTGTAACGTGCTGACTTTTCCTGTGCTTTTATCCGCTGTGCCTACGGGTCCCATCTCTCTCTGCGTACTGCTGCTGGCTGTCTCCTTCTGTTTTTTAGCTAGTTTCCTTCAAATTCATCCACAACAGGACAAGTTTATACACATGATCAAAAGGAGAACTTCAGTGTGTCGTTGCAATGCTTTTGGCTAAAGCAAACTGTTTCACTGTTTTCCAAGCATGCTTACTGTAAATGTACTGTAAAATTTTTTTTGACAAATGTAGGTTATTAAAATCAGTTATGAACTTAGTTAATGCCAGACTTGTCAGTTAATGCCAGACATATATGCACAGCAGCATAAGAGTGCTAAACCAAAGCACTGCCAAAACACTGCTGAAAAATTGACATACAAGATATACAAGACAAACACACTGACAAGCACTGGGCACATAGAGGAAAAGAAGTGAGAATGGCCTTTGCCTATTCGAATAGCATTGACTGCAAGATTTCTGTAATATAATATAAAAAAAAAAAAAATTCTGCAGTGATATTTGCCAGTAAGAGATAGAGAGAGGGAAAAAAACAAATCAAACCTCAATTCAAAAGAGAGAAAACTCAAAACCTTGCCATGCAGAACAAAGCCAATTGGACACTATAAGTCTATTGATCAGGAAAAAGTTGTACATAATCACAATACATTAATATACTTTACAACAGTTGCAAGATGCTTTCTCTTAAAGGGTCATTATAGAACTGTTGCAATATATATATATATATATATATATATATATATATATATATATATATATATATATATATATATATATATATATATATATATATATATATATATATATATGGCCACTGACACACTGGATAATAGATGCAATATTTAATTACCTACAGATTGTACTGCTCCTTGGAAGCATTGTATCCTGATTAAAACTGTGGCATGTTGGAAGTGACCTAGCTGTTAGTACTCACATTAAGAGACACATTAAGCTCTATTGTTCAAATCTGGTTTGCAACATCTTATCTAATCTTATCCCACCTCTTCACCTGCAATTCCTTGCCTTATTATCTATATAAAAATAACTAAAATAAAATCGAAATAATCCATAGCAGTTTTTATAAAGGCAGCAGACTTCTGCTGGTCTTTGATTTTTGATTTGTCTGGCAGTTCATAAGCTAGAGTCTCCCCACACGTTAGTACACAAAACTTCAAGGAAGATATTAGTGTCAGCAATGGATTGGAGTCATCCAATAAAATGACTCTTTGATTCTCTAGGTCCCACAGAACACCATTTGACCTCAATATGTGCTCCCTTCTCTTACGGGGCCGCACTGATAATAACTCTTTGTTTTGTTATTTTCTCTGCTGGGAATTTTAAAAAAAATCAAATAAAGTTTCAGCTTCCAGAAAAAACCAGGCCAACCTTTTAAATTGGGGCCATTTTACCTAGGCTGGAAAATAAATTCAGTAACATTGGTTTTTAGTGACTGAGGATCAAAAGAGGACAAAAACTGTTCAGAAGCAGGTCTCAGCATCAAGAAGCAATAAGAGAAGGGTCACGACTTTCCAATTAAGCAGCCAAGCATCAATGTGATGGCTATAATGCTGAGATTTCACTGTATAAACTGCAACACACAAACTCTACACCAGTGTGCTCCCTACCTAGACAGCACTTTCAGATAAAAGCATCAACAAACCATCAGCTCGTCGCACAACGTGTGCTGAAGGTCACAGCCATAAAAAAAATTAAACTCACTGAATACTGCAGTAATGGGTCTCATTTCAAGTGCCACAGAATCTGGACATATTGTAAGTGGCATAAACTATAGATAATCCTTATTTAATGAATGTCAGAGCAGCACTTCATTAAAAGTGAAGGCTATGCTATAGTTAGGGCACCAATACGCACTTAGGTCTTTATAGCTTTGTTAATGGCATATTGTAAAGAGAGAGAGAGAGAGAGAGAGAGAGGTGGGGAACAAGAGAGGCAGAGCTGTAAAATAGACATATGGTATATGAAAAATTTGTATCGCAATTTTAGTGACCAAAACAACCTCCTTATAAGTTTATATCGAAAACCAACAAACAACAAATAAAATTAGGAGCAGTTTTTGGTTTTCATAAACATTCAAATAATAACATTAACAATGACTGCTGCACTTTAAATGAACAAAAAATATTGGTTGGGTGGCTGATGACATAAAATATTATATCAACATGAACATACTACACGTTTAAATAAAGTTTTACAAAATTATAAACCTCACATTTCAGCCTTTAAACCATTTTCAAGAAAAGGGATGAATCAAAATGATTAATGATTATATGTATTTTGCTCCATGAATAATTCTAGATAGCTTATTATCTGAACTGTTTTGATTTTTAGAATGCACACTGGTTAAAATTCAGTACGATTTTCGCACTGGCCTGAAAAAAATGGCAGACATGCTGAATGAAAATAAAAAATCCACTTTTTGACAGCAGGTGATGCTTATGGAACAGCTGAAATAGAGCTGTTTTCCTGTACACAAAGTAGGGCTGTAATCAAATACGGATTTAATGACAATTAAAGTATGAAACTATAATACTAACCGTTGAGAATTTTAGTAACGCTTTTTTTAAGGTAACGCAGTTACACATTACTACATGTACTTACTATAGTAATAAGTAGTACATTATATATTGCATAGTAAATTATGCATAATTATAAGTAACTAACCCTAAACTAAACCCTAACCATAACTCTATATTAAGTGCATGTAGTTAATTAAAATTACTCAGTACTTATTTGAGTAATTACAATGTAACTACGTCACCTTAAAATAAAGTGTAACCAGAATTTTATCATGGTTTATCTTCAAACGGTAACCGTCTCATCTCTACTGTAAAATTCTTATTACAAGGGTAAATTCTCATCATTCATTGATAATGAATGCACATTTGGTTGAGCTAAAACTAGAATGGTGGAAAACATATGCATTTGTGACATGAGAACATGCAAAGACAAGGCAGCTAGCCAGGAAGTGCATGTCAAAGCAGTATTAGTAAGCATGCAGAACATCTCAAAATAACCTTTACACTGCCCCCTATTTTTCAGGTGCATGCACGCACAAGGGTGCAGTAGGTTAACTTGTAGGGCAAGGCATTAGCAAGGACAAGGTCATGGGTTTGGTTCCCAGGGAACACAGTGTTAAAATTATATTGGCTTTGTCGAATGTCACTTTGCATGAAAGCATATGTCACAAGTGTAAATGCATGCACACACAAACTTAAACATGCTGATAAATCAGGAATTAACATTAACAGCATGATGTATTATGAGTGCTATGCTGTACCAGCCTAAAATCATAGTACATTGAACATAGTAAACTAAAAGCATTAAAGCGGACAACGGTATCAGTTTTATAACAGTACTGTATATGCTAACACTAATACGTAATATCTTAGTACATACTTAAAAGTATGTACTTTTGTATGCAAAAGTATGAGATTACATATCGTACGTTTTTATCAAAGCTTTTACAATGTGCGAGATCTTTGCTAATGGTTAACTCAGTTTGTGAATGGGCAAGGGCAAAAGTGGATCACTGATTGCAATACTAAATCCGAATGTGATGACCTCAACATGCAAGCTGAAAACATCACTTAATTATGCCCATAACATAACACCATCGAAACCGAGAAGGACTCGCTCTCCAGATTTGGGGAATATATTGGCGTCACGGCTAGCTTTAGCCTGTAGCTGTCTGTCTATGCCCTTCAGATGATATCCTTTTGAAAGAGCTCCTCCTGGCTGTGTTCCCACTTTCATCTATATTTCAGGAGCGGAGAGAGAGCAGTGAGAATGCACATAGTAGTCCTGTGACTGTGAATCTGAGCTTTTAAATCCTTTAACGCGTGAGGTAAACATCCTGCAGCTAGGCTCTGTTGCACACAGTTCAAATTAAACAATCCCACACAATAAAATGCTGAGGCAGGCATAACAGTCGAGGTAATAGTAAATAGTTTAAGTGTAACGGAAAAGTAATAAAAAGTAGAGGTGGAGTCTGCAGACCAAAGGGAATAAGATAACAGTGGAGCCACATCAATTTATGTGCACATGAGGGCAATTTATAACTGTAGGCCTGCTAATATTTCAATGCAAACTGAAAAACTGTAGGTATATAGCACATACGATTTGGGTGTAAAATTACTTTGTTTGTCGGAACATGGAAGAATAGCGAAGTTAAAACATTGGTGCAAAGTGTGATAAGGTATAAAACTGACTCAACAAAGTTTTCTTCGTTTCCAAAAGCTTTGTTCGCAATGGCAAAGTCAAGAGACTTTTGGTCCTAAGATTAATTGTCACTTAACTCTAACTTGATTTTCATTTAATTCTTTTATTCTCTCACCTTTTTCTTTTAATGAACTAAGAAAGTTTTAAAATACTTCTCAGAAAGTGGTAAAGGAAAGTATTAGGAAAGCATAAATTTAAGACAGGGATTGCTGAATAGATGTTCTGTATTTAATGCTACTTACAGGTAATAAGAGTAGGAATACGCATTTCTTCTGGAGCAGCAAGATGAGCACAAAACAAAACAAAATAAAATAAATAAAATAATGAATATGTAAAATTAATCAAATAAAATATAAAAATTAAAACAATATGAAAATCAAGCAATTGTCAAATAAAATATAATAACATAAAATATATGAAAGGATTAGTGAAAATATCACAAAAAAATAAAATATCAATATAATATGTAAAATAAATAAAATATAATCAAATAAAATAAAAGAAAAAGAAAATTAAAACATTACCAATTAAAACAATACAATTAAAATATGAAAGTATCAGTGAAAATATCACAAAATAATACAATAAAAACAAAACAAAGGAAAAAAAAAAGACAAACACATTGATTAGTGACCAGTATTGTAAATAAAGAGATATTTAATGCTAGTAAAAACTTGCTACTGTTTCATGTGCTAATGACCACGTAATGTTTTATTAAGCAAAAGAGTGCTACACAGCTTCATGTAGATAAGATATGGATTTCTGCAACCTGAGGCTGGCTGCGCGGCTCATTTCAGGTAAATTTATGTTCCTTTGCATCAGTGATAGTTAGTAATAGTAAAATGACCATTAAGCAATAAATGAAAATGTATGAAACTGCACATCTGGCTCCCCTTCAAGTGAAAAAAAAAAATAAAAAATGTGTGAACGGGAACAAAGAGAAGGAAGTGTGTGTGTATACAGTATAGGGTACTAAAGGCACACCTCAACAAAATGTGCTTTTCACTACTCCCATAGTGTATGACTGCAGAAAATATACACATTTGTATTGAATACTGATGGAGCAACAGGTTTTGGGTGAAAATAAATGGTTTGTTTTGTATGAAGAACTTGTATGAAGTGTATGAGGTGGCACGCTGGGCCTTTTACCCCACACACGGGCAAAAGGCTCACCAGCATGGGGCAAAAAGCACAAAGCATTGATACAAGTAAGATGGTTTGAATAATATGAATACAAAAGTATTAAATATTAATAATAATAGTTAATACTTGTTGTTTATTTTGATAAGATAATTTATTTTTGTTCAATAAACACTGTCATTATAATATGTTGATTTTAAAAACAGATACAATTATTTTAAAAAGTAAAGCTTCTGAAAGCATTAAATGAGATCAAATAAAGTGGTTATATAGCTTTATAGTAATAACAATAATTATGATATTTTATTATCTGATATAACGTGATGGTTTCATTATAAATATGGTGATTATCTCTAAGGTGGACTCCCAACTTAATACAGTATATGATATTTATCATCTGAATCTAACTATGTCATGTCAACAAAAGGAATAGTCAGCCAGCCAGTTATTACGATGTTAAGTATTGTGCCTTTCGCCCCAACAGCAGGAGTGCTTTTTACCCCAAATACCATACTTTTACATATTCTTCCATCATTGAAAAACTGTTGCTTTAATTACCTTGAACAAAAGTAACATTAACATTAATCAAAATAATCAATTTTATTGATTCTCATTTGCTACATAAATCTACAACACTTTTAAAACATTAAATATTAGATCAAATAAGTGCAGAATCAACTTTGCGTTGCTGTCCGTTGTCAAGGATCAGACAAATTTCCACATGCACAGTCAAAAGTGGTTGTTAAAAGTGCCGAGGTGCCATGTAGTGTTTTAAAGGTGTGCCTTTAAATGCACCTTTTACCCCGGTGTGCCTTTAGCCCCATTTTACCCTACTGGTGGGAGTGTGTTTGGACAGCTAAAGGGATGGACAGGAATGGTGGGTGTTTCACAGACATATTGTTGCTCTCTTTTCTGTTACAAGCTTAACAGAGACAGAAAGAAAAAGAAGGAGGACAAAAGACACCGAAAGCAGTTGGTGAACACATTGCGCTTTTACTACTCCAAAATGAGGCCTTGTCATCAACGTTTCTTAGTGCTGACGTCTCTGTGGACCGGTTCTTTCCAGGTAAAGACAGGAGGAGATGACATACGGCAAGCTTGGACAGCAATAGCAGCCTGATACGATAATAAAGACCAGATGGTGTGTGTTAATGGCGATTCGATTAACTGTAATATTGGTGATGACATGCAAGTGAAGTTGTCAATTAGTGACTTTGTGGCTGTCTGCTTCCTGACTGCACTCTGCTTTTTATCCTTCTCCTGAAACAAATCTTCCAGATATTTTTATTTATTTATTTATTTTTTTACAAATCACAAATAACCTTCAGATTTGTCACTTCACGTAAATCTTTATGCTAAAACAAACCCATTAAATGAATCATGTATTAGCTTCTGCGTTAATAGCACGTTTTCACGCTAACAATTGACTAACAACCTTTAAATTTAGACACTTTGCTAATTTTTTTTTTTAATAATAGGAATTAATAGTTTATTTTTTCACACTAATATTATAAAAATATCCTTCACAATCTGACACTTACTGTAGCACAAAACAAACCTACCAAAGTAATGATGTTTCAGCCTGAGTTGTCGCATTTACTGCGAACAATATGCAAATATCTTTCAAAAGTTCCCACCATTTATAAACCTTCATGATGACATGAACAAGCTTAAGAAATCATATACTAGCCCGAGTTATTATCATGTGTTTCACACTAACGATTTGCAAATAATCTTCAAATAATCTTAGCACAAACCTTTACAAAAATACAAACCCTTATAATCATGTATCAGCCTGTCAGAGTCACTCTTTGGCACACAGAGCTGCATTAAGTCACACGCACACTAAATTCTCGCCTGTACGCTTCCTGTATCATAAAAGCAAGCTATAGCACCCAAACTGCTCGCTTTATCGCTAAAGCAGCACCAAAGTAAATATATTTAATGACCCTGTGACTTCTCTGTAGGCAATAAAAACACAGTTTGGATATGGGCCGTTATGGCAAATGTGTTTTGCGGCGGGCTGACGGTGCTAAAACAGATGCAAACGGTCGATGCGTTCGGCGGCATGCATATGCAGCGGGGGCATCCATCTTTGGCCATTTCATCTCAATGGCCCTTTAAAATGGCCTGCTGACATTGTTCTGATGATATTAATAAAAGAGAGCGAAGTGAAGAGCACCACGGCGGGCGAAGGTGGCCATAAATATTAATAGAGTAGAACTGCGAGGAGCTCGCAGCATAAGTGGCCTCTTTATTATTTTTTGGGCTCTCCCATGATTTATCATCATTTCTGGTGTGAGGAGAAAGTGTGATACACACAGTGATGTTACACGCCTGTATTGTGACTTTACATGGGAAAGGGAGGGAAAACAAGGAATGTTTGTTAACTTGACAAAGGTTGGTTTGTTTAACAAACTGCCAAAGATTTTGTGCAACTTTATTTCAGCTAATGACTGTAAAAAAGACGCTGTGGTTTATTAGATCATAAAATTGTTCATTCATCCATTCAGGCTTGAAAGCATACGCACAGTCGGCTGACAAGCATGAGGAAGTGAGCACACATGGATAGACGCACACACATACTCTATTGAATGTCTGTCTGTCAATCTATCTGTCTACACCTGTCTGTCTAGATAAAGTACCAAAATCTGACGTCCTCAAAAGTAAAAATGTATATATCAGAAGTATTACATTATTATTTTTATTTATATAATGATATCAAATGGCAGTACCCTGGTACTTTGCTATATACCACAGTAATGAATGATGTTATGAAATTTACATGGCACTACATGGTGTAGACCAGGGGCATTTCCTTTATTATATTTATATTACTAAAATATCACAACACAAATATAAAAACATTGACATAAAAAAGTGTTAATGTCACTCATTTTTATAAAGTAACACTGTCCAACAGCAACACCCGCAGGTGACGTTAGCAGCGGGAGGCATGCCTCCTCTCCCCTCATTGACTTATAACAGCCCCCCAAAGAGTGCGGTGGGTTTAGTGGGGGGGTAATTGAGAATAAATGGGGGAAAGTCATGTCAGAGGAGGCAATGCCTCCATCGCGCTATGATTGGATATGATCAGTTATGACTGGATATGATTGGTTCATGCGATAAATCCTGCCTCTTGTTTTCGTGCGCGTTCTGCGTTCGCGAATCGGCCTGAATGAAGACTGCCGCCATTGTACTGTGGCTGCCGTCGCATCATCCAAGTGATCATCCATCATCCAAGTGGTGGATGAGGAGAGACCCCTGATATGATTGTAAAGTGCTTTGGGTGTACAGTAGTATATATAAAAACGGACCATTCATTCATTCATTCATTCCTCATTTTAAAACACCACTGCACACCATTGGTGTAGACCATGTACTATACTACCATACACCGACTACCATGGTACATGACCAAAACATGGTTTTACCTTAGTAAATGTCCAAAAACAAAGTGTTACCATGCAATAATATGTACCAGATTATAGTAACAATTATGTTAGTGCTTGCATGTCACTCCAAGGTACCACTTAATTGTGCTTGTATTATAAAGAAATACTATGGTACTTATATATATATATATATATATTCCTGATCCGATACTTGTATTCCTAGTGCTTGGTGCACACTTGGTGCACTACATTAAAGTTTGTCAGGGGCAGGGGCTCAAATGTAAAAAAGAGGCATCTATCACTACGAAGTAATTCCAATATAACAATTAGGCTACTATAGTAATTATATATGGTAGATAATGTAAACAGACTGTGCGGTCACAATTATGAATATGGAACTACTGATATAAACCTTCTTGTATTTTATATGTACAATAAGCAGAATAATTGCAACAAAAAGAAAAGAAAAAAAAAGTGGAGATAAGGATTATAGAGCATGAAGCTCACAGTGTCAGAATGCCAGTCAATCCAAAGCAAGACAGTCTGACGGTAAATGAAACTAAACATAAAAATATGTTGCTTTATGCTATCACATTGCCCTCCTGTAGCAATCATCTATTATTTATGTCAAATTGCTTTATGTCTAGGCCTGCCATTGATCGAAACCACAGATGTGCAAGAGCGTGTGTTGAGTGCAGGGCCTCACTGAAATCTGTGTGTGTGTGGGTGGGTGGGTGTTTAATGGTCTGGGACTGAGTAGTGTCCGAACGAACTCTGTCCAAAATCGACTCCCCCATCGTTCCATCATAATGCTGACCAAGGTAGAAATAGACCAACACTTTGTGAAATAGCTGTGCTGCCTATGCATATGATTACACACTGAATCATCACATCCATCTTTTTTCAGCAGGGCCAATCATAAGCCACTATATTTCACATAATATATCTGCACTTCAAGAGAACTCTTAGCAATGAAGCACTGATCTGGAATCAGATAATGCCTCTTATGCACTTCTCGCTTCATGCTAAAAAGCAAAACGGATCCAAAACCAGGAAATCTGATTGAAGGTATATATAAAGGGGTCATGTCATAAAAAGTCCAATCTTCCTCAATATTTCCGAATAATAGGGTTCTGCACAAATGAAGGATCCAAACGTTAGGAAAGTTTATTTTTAACAAGGTATTTAAGCGTTCAGGCGGAACAAGAGCAGATCATTTCAGCGTGGATTGTTCTATGAATCTGTCACAAAGAGTCTGCAAAGACGATGATACTGAAAGATGGGGCAGAGCCAATTATTCTACCTGACAGTAAGCACTGATAATTATTTCACCTGCGAAGTGGTGAGCCAATAAAAACAGAGAATACGTCACTGTCTTTGCAGATTCTTTGCACTGTAGAAATAAATAATTGTGTGAAAAAAAAAAAAACTTTTACTTTAATTTGCAAGAAAACATGACTAAAGTACTGTACTGAGGCTCTGAAGTGAAATTTACAGAAAAAGCCCTGAAACTTTTGTGTGTGCAAGAGGAAGTTGTGGTAATACTTTACTTAAAGCCTTTATGTACATTATAATGCATTATAAAGGTATTCATAATGTAATTTATAATGCATTATAACTTTTTAAAAATAATTGCAACCAAAGTTAAAATGCATTATATTTCTAGATTCCTTGTTACATCTGAAATTGGTTGTTTGTCATGTGTTTTAATCCATTATACTTTCTAAAGGCATAACATAAGTATTATAATGTATTATAACTGTGGTTTCAATTATTCATGAGACCATAAAATGCATTACAAGACATATTGCTTTAGAAATACTTTTATAATGCATTATAGTGCTACCAAATTTCTGTTTGTGTATGTGCGGATTCAAACATTTTAGATATTATATTTATATGAACTGCACATTTTAATATTATTATTATTATTATTATTATTTATTTATTTTTTTTCAGGAAAATAGCATTTCAGAGCCTTGAATCAAAAGACAGAAATTGCTCATAAAAGGGGCTGATGCTTGTCAGCTTATGGAATATTGCTATAAATATTTCAGTGCTGTTATATTTAAGGATTTCAAAGAGACCTTATTTTTAATATTGATTTATGGTGCTACAACATTCTATTTAACAGGCTGAAAAGAAAACCCACAATGCATCGGTTTCCAAGAGCCACTTTAAACCCTATACGATTCCAACAAGAAAATGTACCATAAACCATAAATCGTTTACCTGTTACTGTTGCCCTCTGTAATCCAAGCCAAACGACCCTAAGCACTGCCATTATAATGTCTTCTCAGTAATGTTGCAGTTGTGTGGATTTTGTAAGATTACAGAAAAGACCTGGCAACCTCCATGCTTTAAGCCAAATCCTCTATACAGTTGGCTGTGTAGGTGGCTTGGCGTGGGAGTAATCATCCTTTGCCTTCATGAACATAACATATTAGCTTAACGGCGTAGTGCGGCACACGAGGCAGGGTTGTGACAGTATTAAAGAGGAATAATTACCAGCTAGCCCGGATTGTTGTATAAAGTGTCGTTTGAAGCCACTCTCTGAGCGAACAAGAGCAAATGAAGTGCCCTTTTCACTGTAATTGTTGCACCATGGGACATATGCTAATGCTATTTATGAGAAGGTGATCTAACAGGCAACAGGATTCGCTATAGAAATTAAACTTATTTTAATATGGTAATGTAGTGACATTTGAACTGCCCTTAAATTTCCCGGCACAAATCACTGCAGATTTCTCTAACATTTAACAGCGACAATGCACAACAACAAGCAATTAAAATAAGAGTGAGAATGCAGAAAAAGCACATTAAACACAGGCCACACTGATAGCAAGCAAAAGCGTAATACTTTCACAATTAACACCAACAACCACCATCGCTCTGCTCCGAAACCTAGTGCCTACTGCCTACGGAGTCGTCATTTTAAGGATGCTCAACAGATGCTTCCTTATAAGACTCCTTTTTTTTAATGAGTCATTGATGTGTCTTTCACCTCAAGTATACATTCAATGCAATCCCAAAATGCATCATGAGCTCATTTAAAAAATAAATCTAAAATGGCAACGAAATTGACGATGTTTTCGGTATTAAATAAAATTTATTAGCTATTGTAGGTTATTTAGATTATTGCATTGCAAATTCTTTACAACGTTCCAAATCAATCATCTGTTTTAGACGGCAGGTGGCTAAGTAGGCAGTAGGCAGTGAGGAAGCTCACTAGGTTTGGGAACAGAGCTTATATTTAATCACTAATACAAACAAATCAAGATGATAGTTTCCGTGCATGTGCCATAATGTGAATGGCAAAAACAAGCTAAAAAAAATATTTAAAATAAATGAAGATACGTGTATAACATGACACAAATGGGATCAAATAAAACAGAATGGTGTGCGAATGGGCTCAGGATGCGTACTGTGGCTAGAATTAAACATACAATACCCCACACTTAGAGTTCTCCAGGTGTGGATTTCTCTAGCAGACGTAGCCCAGAGGAGAAGAAATAAAAGACAGGGTATGAGTCTAGAGGTTAAGTAACATACGCTCACACACACACACACACACACACACACACACACACACACACACACACACACACACACACACACACACACACACACACACACACACACACACACACACACACACACACACACACACACTAACATCACCTCTTCATACTTCACAGCATATAATACAGCATCTGAGGGTTTTTCTGTGTGGTAGGCCAAACAGTGAGTGTATATATTGCGCTGCATGCAACTCAGTGAGTTTTGACTAGCTGAAATGGAGAAGCTTGTGTGAGCAGTGAGAGCTGAGATGGAAATGTTACGTTGTCCCATGCCTCTCATATAAACGTTTCAGCTTAGCACTTGTTATACATCAATCCATTCTAAACTTAAAAAAAAAAAATGCACCATAGCCAGTAAACCTTAAAAATGCAAAATGACCAGTATACATCTGACGTGAGGTTAGTTTTGAAGTGTCAAGAACTTGTCACGGTGACATTTTACCCTAAAATCAAAAGGAAAAATAAAGACCTTTCAAGACAATTAAAGGATTAGTTCACTTCAGAATTAAAATTTCCTGATAATTTACTCACCCCCACGTCATCCAAGATGTTTATGTCTTTCTTTCTTCAGTCGAAAAGAAATGAAGGTTTTTGAGGAAAACATTCTGTCACGCATGACCTTTCCAACGTGATTACATAACACGTGACGCATCACAGAACTAGTGCAAGATGAGCATTTGTGGTTAAAAAGTATATACATTTTTTTGACCAATCGTTTCACTAGTTAAGACAATTATTCTTTGTCTGGGATCTTGTAGAGCCCTTTGAAGCTGCATTGAAACTGCAATTTGGACTTTCAATCCGTTGAACCCTGTTGAAGTCCACTATATGGAGAAAAACCCTTTAATGTGATCCTCAAAAACCTTCATTTCTTTTCGACTGAAGAAAGAAAGACATGAACATCTTGGATGACATGGAGGTGAATAAATTATCAGGAAATTTATATTATGAAGTGAACTATTCCTTTAAGATTTTTTTTTTTTTTTTAATTAGGATGAAATCCCCATTACTGCAGCACAAAAAAAAAAAAAAAAAAAAAAAAGAAAAAGACATCTAATTCTCATTAAGGTAATCTGGAGAAAAATATTAATATATAAATATTTAAAATATACTGTATATATAAATGATACATATTAATGTATGCATGATAATGGTAAAGTGCTAATGTATTCTGGAGTATTTAAAAATTAATAAACAATCTAATAACAATCACCATAGTAATGAGAATTTCTCAATTCTAACATTAAAATATTAAGGTAATGAGAAAATGTTTTTAATCATCATGAAAATTGTAATCATCATGAAAAGGCTTTATTTTATTTAAAAAAAAAACTTGGGTTTGGGTTGAAATGTGACCTAGACCTGTTCTTGACAGCTATACAAGGACAAATACCATGCCTATTGCACATGACAGGTGGCATACAGAAATGTGAAACAGCACATTAGACTTCATGGAGTACCTTCACCAGTGCATGTATGTTTAGGGATCCAAACTGAACGGCACCAGAGCCAAATCTCCTGTGACTCAATGCAAGACGACAGCTACAATTCCAACTTTTAAAAGATATGTGAGCCATCCATTATTAATTACAATCTATCTTAGCTTAGTCAAAGACGCCTGAGGGGACATTTTATTACCAAGAAGTAAAACATCAATTTGCCATTAGACTCAGCTTGTCCACTCCATTCATCCTTGTATTATAAGTTTAAAAATGAAGTCCATCTCTCCTGCCTTAAAAAAAAAAAAAACATGCTTTACACAAGCTCTGAGAGATAAAAAAGCATAGCTTATGAGCTCGCAAGCATTTTTGACGCCACAGAAATAATTCATGGTGACTGAAAGACATGTAAAATGCTGCAATGCATGAGACATCATTGCCTGACTTAAGTGCTGGTGTCAGTGGCTAAAATATGAATGATCAAAAGAAGTTGAGGGATAAGCAATTTTGTCTTTTCTCCTGAAAACAAAATGCGTTAGAGAGCAGCTAGAGAGCAGACATCTACAATCATTGCAAATTGAATTCTTCAGTTCTCGGATGCTAAAAAATTCTAGTGCCCTAGAATTGGTTCCATATCCCTAGATGCTTCCCTAAACAGCAGAAATTTCACTCAAAATTCACCTCAACATATTTGAAAACAAAAAATGTGAGTTATCTATTGACATGGCTAATCTTTTAAACAGCGAACTGAACATAGATTACATTGTTGCATGATAATCAGAAAATAAAGTTCCAACTAAATTTCTGAATTTGTACTGAGGTGGAAAACAAGATGCAGAATTGCAACACTTCCTGATATACTAGTCTTTCACTAGTACAGAAAGGTACTTAAAATGGTAATTAAAAACTACTTTTTACTAAAAATATTTAATCCAATGGGTCCTATTTTAATGATCTAAGCACATGGTCTAAAGGTGCTTTTGCTTGTTTAATGACAGAAAAAATGGTTGGCGAGTCAGGCACATGTCCAAAAGGGTTGCACCTATTCTCTTAATGAGTTATGGGTGTGTTTATGGCATAACATGCAATAAACCAATCAGAGTGTCATCTTCCATTCCCTTTAAAAGCCAGGTGCACTTGCACCATGGCGGATTGCTATTGACGAGTCAGTTTAAATACATGTGTGTATTGCCATGATTGGTCAAATAATTAGACAATATCATTCATCATTACTGCAAAAAGGTAATTCTGATACATGCAATTACTATCCATTATGACAGGACACAATAATAATCATTAAAATTAAAATCCTTTTATTTTTAATATTTGGCATGTTTGTGTGCCGCTGCATGTCCCTGTGTGTGTGTAACAAGCAGAGTGTACACGTGTTGTGTAACCGTCTATGGGTGCATATTACTAATGCGCCCTTTAAATAACAAAAATAACAAAAATACTGCAACGTCATTATCAGTTGCCTCAAAACAGCAACACGCCAACAATGCGCCTGAACACACCTCGTTTTCAGACCAGCACACCCATGGGCGAACAGATGTGGTGCTGGATGTGAAAATGATAACTGTGTCGGGCTGAAACTAGCAAAAAACACTTGTGACGCGCCTGGCGTTGCATTGCGCCGGGTGTATGATAGAGCCCAATATGTGCATGTGCTATATTTTTTTCGTGTTTGCTAACTCAGCAAACTCTAACTGACTGCCTTAAAAGGTAGCTGTCAACATAGATAGCATAAAGGGAAGCAGCTTGCTAGGGTTCAGAGCACAATCCTACAATACACTTGTGTGTAAATGTATGCATGATAGCTGTAAAGTTTTCAAACCAACCACAGTCTGAGCTATTTATGTGAATCCAGACTTGGAGAACTAATGTATTTGCATATAACTTCTGCCACTGTGACTCCCACGCATCAGAAAACTGACAAAAAAGCACAAGCTATTATTGCAATATTCAAGCGTCAAGTTTCTGCCTTATGAATAGAAGTGCCCTTCCTTCATCGACTGTGAAAGATGAACACCTACTAAGGCCATTCACGGCTAACCTTTTGATTCCCGCTCTTTTAATAGCGAGATCTATCATTAAGTTTCAATTCGCACTGCTCCAGACAGTGATGCATTAACAATGGTGCTGTCAAGCACTCCTTTACAATTCATGGTAATTAGAGCTTAATGATTTAGCTGGTGGTTTTAAACACTATTGTATTTCCGACTGTGGTTCGTATTGGCACTCTATAAGGTCCCGTCATCACCTTGCCCTTGTGAACAATCAAACAGGTTAAAAAAAAAAAAAAAAAAAAAAAAAAACGAAAAAGTCCTAGGTTTAGGCTAATATGCATTAAGGCATGGTCAACTTAATCAGCTATTCGAGTAAAGCAGCATGAGTGTGGAACCCAACTATGCCATGAAAAACAGGAATGGTGTGTCACAGTGGGATTCGGGTATGATCTATAGTTAATTTACTACTGCCCGTGTAGTACTGGACAATGTACAAATTATATAATGACTTTCAAGGATGTCAACTTTTTAAAAGAATTTTTCAGTGGTTCCCAGCGTGCAATAAATTTCACCATCTCAGTTAACTATAGACCCAATATAGTCCGAAATGAGTAACCCACTTCTAGTCAAAATAATGTTGAATTTGGTTACATGTCATTTTTGCCAAAATAACTTGCAAGATGTATGATATTCCATCATGTAAGCAAAGTCAACAGTGATTACAAGATGTTCGGTTTCATTTCTTTGACTAGTCTGTTCTTGGACTATGGTTAGACATTTATTCAATTTTCACTGACAGCCCAATTTTTGCCTTGTTTTAGCCTAGACGTCAGGGCTGTGTTTGGACTATTAGATGTCTTTTAAATGCAAAATTGCTTGCTGGGTTCTTAAATGTGTAATCCGTGTATTTAAAATGTTAAATATCTTCTCCAATTATAAGTAAGATAGGGATGAGTCAATTATAAGTAAGATTTGAGTTAGTAAGGACTCAAGAAGGACTGTGTAACAGTATATTGAATCTGAGCATTAGGTCTAAAAGTGACAGCAGCCTAATAAACCTGCTGCAGTCTGTTAATCAAAGAACAAAAGGAAAAGAGAAAATCACTCACTGCTTTCGGACTGAATAACTTTTGTAACTTTAATTGCAACAATTAATCTTTTTTTTTTTTTTTTTTTTTTACAATGAAGACTATCCAGTGTTTTTACATTTGATTCCTGTAATATTTCTTAACTGAATACTATGGCATATATAAAAATATATAAAAATTTGTATAATTTGTATCTGTATTCTATTGTATTTATTTGCAACTACTATCTCATTTTATTACTGACTGTTTACTTGTATTTTTTGTGAATTCAATTCAAAGTTTGAAATTAAGCTTCTTTGTGCTGTGTGTAAACAAAATTACCCCATTGTAAAAACACAAATACACTGAGTTAGCAAACATTTAGGTGAGAAAATAGTAATGGTAACTGATCAATGTTTATATGTGAATAAAAGCCAAAATTAAAATCTGTTCATCATATTAAGTTATCGTGTCTGTTCAGAAGACTGGGATTAAACTGCTCCATTCATATGAATTACTAGTACGATGTGTCATGTACTTTTTGAAACTTGAAAATATTGATTGACTAGATTTTCAATGCATGGACAAAAAAGGTATATTATTAAAAATATCTATATGGCAGTATATTTTGCCATTAGTTTTTCCCTGTGGTGTCCAAAATTGTATTAAGTATCAATATTTTTCAAGGTATCGTATTGAAGTTAGAAATTCCAGTATCGTGACAACACTACAATGTAGTATATTTATGATATAATATATTCAAAATATTAATAGTGCAAAATGAGGCATGTATACAATTTCAAAAATATTTAACTATTTACTGAAAATTCACTAAAATATTTAGTTTCACTAAGAAAGTTTATTATTAAATACCATTTACAATGCGGAAAAGACTGCAGATAGATTTTGTAACTGACAGAAAAAGTCCAGAAAAATCTTAAAATGGCCAAATATCGGCTTATTGATGGCTGAAATATCAGTTTATTGCTGACAGGATATTTTCAGCCGTATCCCATTTATCTCAAACTCTAGTTTTGACTTCAATTTAAAGGGTTCAAGCCTTAAATAGCAGGTCAGACAAACACCCCCGTAATTCCTGCCTAGACTAAACAAACTGTTCCACAGACAGACGAGGAGTGTAGAGCTGTGCGAGTGTTGGTGTGCGGCAGGGACGGCAGAGGCACTATGGGAAGTGGTGGGCTCTTGTAAGGCACAATGACATGAGGGGGTGTGTTGGGGGGTGGGCGGTAAAGTAGGTGAGAGGAAGTGATGTAATGAAAGAAAGCCAGTGTGCATGTTTCACCAGGAGACACAAAAGCTGATTATGTCAAAAGCAATGCTAACTAACACCCTCAAATTCCCTCAAATGTGCCTCAGCTATTGTACATTCAAACATGAGCAACTGTATATGCATACACTACATTATTCATTGTAATGTTAAGCTAAAAGTGTGTGTGCAAGCAGTACCTGCGTTTGAAGGTGAGAAGAACGCCCAGGAGAATGATGACAAACATGAGGATTCCCGCAATGACGCCTGCCATCTTTACAGTGCTGTCCACCTGTTTTTCAGGCTCTATGTCATTGGAATTCTGGGTAGATGCACCTTTAAAGCAACAAGTACATCACAAAGAAGAGAAAGGGTCTTTAACTAAGACAAGAGCTGTTGAGTGTGCTCTACAGCGACACACGCAAAACCAACACATACAAGAATCAAATGAAAACACATAAAAATGAAGTCCATTCAAGCACGTCCTACATTCACACACTTTCACACGCACAATCAGCCCAAGTGAAACATATTCAAAAGACACACACATTCAAAATTAAATTAAATGCATTTAAATTTAGACAAAACAAATGCACAAGTGACACTGATCATTACTGTGTGGCAGGTCTATGGCAAAGGGGAATTGTTTATTGAATGGCATTAATTAACAGGCAACAGACAAAAAAAAAAAAAAAAAGACCTTAAGGAGCCTTTTAAATACTGTATCACTGTGGTGAAATGAAACAGTTTAGGGCCTTTGGATTTTGGGTTAGAGAATGCAAATAAACCAAAAGACAATTCAACGTGAGAAATGCAGGCATGAAATATGGATACAAGATTGATTAGCCAAACAAAAAACAAAAAAAGGATGAAGGCAGAGAATGAGGGTAGAGATTCATGCAGATGTACAGTATGTGTGTCTTTGTGTACATATGGGTGTTGCATACTCGCATGCAGCACATCTTGCAGGACGTTTTGTTGACGATGAATTGTTATTTTAATATCTGTATAAAATCTGCACAACCATGCATGACTTTTAGAAAATACTGTTCAGATTAGCGTGGCTCCACACCAAACGGCTCATCTACCTTCATCAGGCATGTAATTGTACTGTGAAATTGCCATTATTTCTATGAAAGAATTTCAGCTGCTTGCTGTTGAAAAGATCATAATCATCTTGTTGATTTTTTGCACTTTATTTTCAAAACATGAACTAAGTGAAATATTCCACCACATAATAATCTACATCAATCTTAATAATGCAAAGAAGAAAGGTTGTATAGACTTTAAAAAATGTATAGATATAAATAAATGGTTGCATACAATATCTACACATACACAAACCTTAGAAAAGCATGTAATCCCTGTCTTCAGTGATTAAACAATTGTGTTATGTTATTTTTTTTTTTTTTACCTTCACTTTGCATTTAAGGGAATATTTTTTTAACTTGCCAGTGAGACATCTTTAACAATCTGCTGCATATTAACACATTGATCTCTCTATGTGGGTGGTTTGCTTTCATGTAAGCTCAATCATTTGATTTATTTATTTCCCTCAAACCGTACAGTTCTTTTAAGCATGAGAAGATTAAACATTCAGCCAAAAAGACATTTCTGGAACTGTATGCTGAAAAGCTAAACCAAAACAAAACAAAAAAGTCCTTTTATTAATCAGTAGTTTTGGCTTGTTTTGCAGTACAAAAAAATGTAAATATATATAAACGCCAATAGTGTAAAATCTCGTTCAAGAAATATTCACTGAAAAAAGTCTCACTATTTTATGCAGTTGTGCTTCTCAAATAAATTTCTCTTGTCTTAAGGATGTTCAGATATTTTCACAAGAAAACATGGCATAAATACTTTGGATATGTGCTGACAGCGATTTGTAGTGACATAATCAGATTTCATTAATTTCTAGTGAGTTTGCAATCTAAAGGGTCATTCACACAGAATGCATTTTTTGCGGTTAAAAATGTGAGACGCTGGTCAGTGGAGCGAAAAAAAAAGAAGCAGCAAGGTCGAGATATGTGTTTTGCACAAGATTCTGCAAAAAGATGGGAGACACAAGCACAATTGTTAAAGATGTCCATCTAACGTGTGTTTACTTTGAAAAACAATGGAAAAGTAGCGCAGTGGAATGGAAAAATGCATTCTGTGTGAACTGGCCCTAAGGCAACATAAGCAAACCCCTAACACCGGGTTCAGACTGCTTCAGTTACGATAGTCACGGTGTCAGATATGTGATTTTGACTTCTAAGTGAAGTTCACAACGTAATTTCTGGAGGAGTGAACCCATCTAATCTTTCAATTAATGAAATTCAAACATAATCTCAAGAGGAGGGAACCCTAATCTTTCAATTATGACCAAAGCATATAAGCAGCTACTTACTTCCGGAAACAAACAATGGTTACCGAAGCGGCATGTTAGCTTAATGGTAATTCTAGTACTCACCGGGTTGCTGAAGCACCTCCGCTATCATTTATTGTTTTTCACTCCGTCGAGGTAGTTCCTCGAGGAAACATCATAAAGACAGGAGTATTGTTGCCATAGTTCCTTGAACCTAGCAGTAGGGTTTCTAGGTTTTCACAACAAAACCCACCCAATTGCTACTCAAAATTAGCCCAAAACAGTGGGGGGTTTCCACGTTTTTGGTGGGGTTCCCCTGTTAAAATTTGCATTCCATCATAAATATCATGTTATTTGGGGTCACTTCAACCTGCGAACATGAAAAACAACCCACGGCAATGGTGTTAAAGTAGCCCAATTCCGCTGAAAATCTACCAAAAAAACATGCTAGTCTTTCTGTCGGGACGTCGTAAAGCAATGCAGACGTGGTGACGGTTGTTGTCCACTATGACACACTATACGAGATGATATTCTTGCGTCCCAATGCCCATTGTCGTTTTTACGAATCATGCCAAAATGAATCAAATGAATCATGCCAAAATTGGACTGATATTGTGTATTCTGAACACAGCAAGCAAGACATATATCTGGGACCGGACTTTGAAAATAATCACAACTTTAGTTTCTTCTGACCTTTGAAAGAACACTAAGCCAATCTTTTCTAACCTGGAGTGTTTTCTAGCTAAACACTTTTTTAGCTCCATCTAGAGCTGTCGGAAGGTGAAGGCAGCGCTATGGATGGCCTACGTGGATGGACTATGTGCTCTCCTTTGACTCTATCAATGTGGTAACTGAACTCCATGTCCTCCAGTCTGCTCTGATCTGATTGGGTTCAACAGTTCATGATCCACACACAAAACACATTCACACACATCCCAATAGACACTTTCGCCATGATGTTCTTTCAGCCTATTTTCTGATATCATCCTCCCAACCAGTACTATCTTCACGGCAACAATATTAATCTTGACCAACCAATTGACTCATTTTACCAACCCTTTAGGACATCACAAAATCACTTCTCATAGAGTTCTATATGCCAGGATACACCTAAAAAACAGATGAATTTTTAGCACGTACATTTAAAATACTGCTCAATTTCAGTTTGTTTCCAATCTACTGTACCCTCAAAATGCCATCTGGATAGAAAATGTCCCTCCACCATAATACCACCTACTTCTGACCAGTAATAGCAAGCAGTAAATCATAGTTTCTGTAGTTTGTCTTGAAGTAAAATCTGATGGCCATTTACACACCTCAGCTTTAAATTGTGATTTTTACAATAGTTCATTCCATACCACCCATAACCTAGTAAGGTAATGAAATATCGATTCTATGTGTTTATATTTGTAAAATGTTGACATATAATTGGTTCTAATGGCCCTCATACCTATCTGAATCATAAGGATTTTAGCAATAATGCAAAAGTGCACTTATAAGACATATGCTATTTCCTGCCCAACATAAGATGTAAAATAATACAGAAAAATACAAACTGCCCTTGATTAGAAACACTTGCCATGCATTTCCCTTCACCCACTCTACAAGCTTTGCTTGTATGCCCAATAAAATATGCGAGTATGCAAATCATTTTTTTTTTTGATAGGGTAAAATTAAGTATCAAAGAGGAATTATTATCAAATCGCATCATATTAAAACTTAATCCCTACCATATACAGGGGGCGTTGGAGTGGGTGCGTTTTCATTGCCGACATTTTGCGATACTCTGTGGTTCTGTTAGCGTGTGAAAAAGGTACTTTTGTATAACTTTATTTAAAGCAGGTCTGTAGGCTGAGGGATTACGCAAGGATTTAAAGGGGTGCATATCGCTGCTGATATCTCCACGGCTATTGTTCGTCAGTCGACAGGATTATGGATGCATCATTGGATTCATCTAACAGGATTATAATCTCAGATTAAGATTAGGCATTCATGTAAATGACCCATAATGCTAATGGCTCAAAAAAGCCAAATACAAAGAGGTTAAAGGGTGTATTTTAAATACATTTGACTAAAAATCCCCTTTGTTTCTAATTCACAAGTGTATTTAGGTTTAAGCATTGCTGGTTCTTTTTGTTAAATTGTGTTAAATTCCATATGGGAGCACTGAGAAACAAAGGGTATTTGTGTAAACTGCCAATTGATTTCAAGCTCAATGTGTACATGAATAATGCATGATGTGCTGTTTTTATTTATTTATTTTATTTTTGCTTGTTTTTGGAACTGTTGGGATAATGCAGAAAACACAACTAAGTTTTGCTTTTTAATGGTTAGTGAATATTACTGGCCCCCCCAAAAAATTGTTCGGAAAAAGTCACACCTAAAAATGTATGAATTTCATTGCAAAGGAAACAAAATCTGCAAATAAACAGTGACATCTGCAAATTAATATTATTTACTGACACAAATTTTAAGTTAAATACTGAATGGAAGTTAATTTAAAACCCATCAATTTTCTTTTAGTAAAATGTGTTGCTTGAAAAGTGTGTTTGTATTGTCCTTCTTTACAATACATGTCTGATATTTTGCTATCTGTGCATATTCAAGTTTCAATTAAGTGTGCAATTACTTTTTGGGGGCAGTGTGCACTCAAATTGAACTCTCAAAACATAATTATGATCCTTATAACTGTATGTCAAAATATATATTTAAAATGTAAAATGATGACTTTAATCTGCATAATTCAGATGATTAAGCATTGTAACGGTTCACTGGCTGGCTAAAAGTCAACTATCTCCTGTGCAACGCAGATATCCTGCAAGACCCTTCAGAAATGTAAGACATTTTAGTGCAAGCAATTTGTAATTTCAGTCAGGGCAATTGAACATTTTGTATGTGAAATGGAGAAGCAATGAGACGTGGACCATATTGCACTGGAACTAAAGAGCTGACACCTGTGTATGTGTGTGTGTGCGTGGAAGTGCTTGACATCTGATCTGAACAACAAAATCTATCCTTCAATATATAATAGAAATAACTGAATTATTTTAAGAATTATATGAGCACACAATAAGCAAATATAACAACAGTGTAAACACACTCAATACTTCCACACACAGGAATATATATCTGGAATAGTAAACACACACAAACATCCAAGCATTCTACGTCACACAAAAACATGCTGGCAAACACACTCACATGCACACGCACACACACACACACACACACACACACACACACACACACACACACACACACACACACTGGTTAGGCTGGCAGGGTCAGAGTGTATGACTGGGGTCATGTTGGGTGAAGCGGTCACATGTAAGGGGTGGAGTGTTGAGGTAAGGCAACATATATCACTTTATGCTCACATTTTGCTCAGAAACTTATTAAGCTCTACTGTAATATATCTTTATTCATATCCAAACATTTAAATAATGGTCTGAATTAATAAAAATAAATTAATTAATTAATTAAAAAAGGATTAGTTATTTATATATATATATATATATATATATATATATATATATATATATATATATATATATATATATATATATATATATATATTTATATTAGGGCTGTCAACCATAATGCGATTAATTCAAAATCCTTAACGCGTTAAAATAATTTGACTCATTTATGCAAAAAAATTACAGAAGCATGTGAATTTGCATCATAACATAATTTACGTCACACAGTTAGATGATCTTAAAGTCCATGCTGATTATATCAGAGAAGGCAGAGAGAATCATTAATTCCAGTGTCTGTTTCGCTTTAAAACAAACTCTCTGTCATTTTCTGTCATTGTATCTGAAGAGCGCGAGCCCTCCAGCATCACGCTGTTCCTGTCTGAACGGAACGTCAAAACATCTCACTGCTGAATGGCCAGATTATATGAAAACTGTTTCTCGGCTGGATAAAGCAAACCAGCTTCTTGCTATGAAAGTTTTGATGGGTGAGGATTGCAATCAAAGTAAAGACGTGATCTACTGCTGACAAGCAAATTAAAAAACACAGACACAGACAAATCAGTTGACCAATGTAATCTACCAAGAGCAGAGTAAATTAGCGTTGAGCAGAGTAAATTAGCGTTGGGAGCTGATGCTCTCATCAGGAGCGGGTCGACACAGACGCAACTGGTTACATGTAATCTGACAAACACGTACACATATATAGTATCATTTGCCAAGCCATGTTATATACAGGTACTGGTCATATAATTAGAATATCATCAAAAAGTTGATTTATTTCACTAATTCCATTCAAAAAGTGAAACTTGTATATTATATTCATTCATTCATGTTTATTTCTTTTGATTTTGATGATTATAACTGACAACTAAGGAAAATCCCAAATTCAGTATCTCAGAAAATTAGAATATTGTGAAAAGGTTCAATATTGAAGACAGCTGGTGCCACACTCTAATCAGCTAATTAACTCAAAACACCTGCAAAGGCCTTTAAATGGTCTCTCAGTCTAGTTCTGTAGGCTACACAATCATGGGGAAGACTGTGGACTTGACCGTTGTCCAAAAGACGACCATTGACAGCTTGCACAAGGAGGGCAAGACACAAAAGGTTATTGCAAAAGAGGCTGGCTGTTCACAGAGCTCTGTTTCCAAGCACATTAATAAAGAGGCGAAGGGAAGGAAAAGATGTGGTAGAAAAAAAGTGTACATGCAATAGGGATAACCGCACCCTGGAGAGGATTGTGAAACAAAACCCATTCAAAAATGTGGGGAGATTCACAAAGAGTGGACTGCAGCTGGAGTCAGTGCTTCAAGAACCACTACGCACAGACGTATGCAAGACATGGGTTTCAGCTGTCGCATTCCTTGTGTCAAGCCACTCTTAAACAACAGACAGCATCAGAAGCGTCTGGACTACAAAAAGGACTGGACTGCTGCTGAGTGGTCCAAAGTTATGTTCTCTGATGAAAGTAAATTTTACATTTCCTTTGGAAATCAGGGTCCCATAGTCTGGAGGAAGAGAGGAGAGGCACACAATCCACGTTGGTTGAGGTCCAGTGTAAAGTTTCCACAGTCAGTGATGGTTTGGGGTGTCATGTCATCTGCTGGTGTTGGTCCACTGTGTTTTCTGAGGTCCAAGGTCAACGCAGCCGTATACCAGGAAGTTTTAGAGCACTTCATGCTTCCTGCTGCTGACCAACTTTATGGAGATGCAGATTTCATTTTCTAACAGGACTTGGCACCTGCACACAGTGCCAAAGCTACCAGTACCTGGTTTAAGGACCATGGTATCCCTGTTCTTAATTGGCCAAAAAAATCTATGGGGTGTTGTGAAGATGAAGATGCGATATGCCAGACCCAACAACGCAGAAGAGCTGAAGGCCACTATCAGAGCAACCTGGGCTCTCATAACACCTGAGCAGTGCCACAGACTGATCGACTCCATGCCACGCCGCATTGCTGCAGTAATTCAGGCAAAAGGAGCCACAACTAAGTATTGAGTGCTCTACATGCTCATACTTTTCATGTTCATACTTTTCAGTTGGCCAAGATTTCTAAAAATCCTTTCTTTGTATTGGTCTTAAGTAATATTCTAATTTCCTGAGATACTGAATTTGGGATTTTCCTTAGTTGTCACTTATAATCATCAAAATTAAAAGAAATAAATATTTGAAATATATCAGTCTGTGTGTAATGAATGAATATAATATACAAGTTTCACTTTTTGAGTGGAATTAGTGAAATAAATCAACTTTTTGATGATATTCTAATTATATGACCAGCACCTGTTGCCTGGAAAATCCAGCCTCACCACTGTACCAGCGGATGAGTCTGGTCGGCCATTGAATCAATTCGATTTCTAGGGCGAGCAAATAGGAAGCGGAGTAAACCAATCAGAGAAGGGCGGATATGACGTTAGCAAAGCGAAAAGAGAGTCAACAGCGAAAAGTAAATAATTAATGTGTTTTTGGTCATTTAAAACTGAATTCACAGCTGAATAGGACAAACTCTCGGGTCTCCTGTGCGCAATCTTTGTTGATATTGAAGGGATTTTGCCGCACTAGAGTGATGCTGTTTGCGTCACTAAAAATAAACAAATCTTACTGCATGGTACGGTTTGGAGTTGACGCGGGGCGCGACAGAGGGCGGATTGACCAGACTGCTATATCTTGTAGAAGATATATCATTCTGGACTTGCCAGGCAACAGCACCTGTATGTATAATTGCCAACATGGCTGGCAAACGATATGTTCGGATAACGTCTTCCTCTGCTAGCATTCCAAAGAAATTAATACGAGTGGAAAATATTTTCTCTCTTCTACCACGCACTCTCTGTTCTCTGCGATGTCTCCTCCTAGCAGCAACAATTGCAGCCATGTCGCACAATGGGTTAACACATGCTCTTTTGGGGTGTTAAATAATGCCACAAATACCAGTAAATTGACAGCACAAATATTAGTAAATTCCGTTGCGTGATTCACTTAAATAACAAATAATAAATTTAAATCACATAAATTTTGCGTCTGAAAGGGAAACTCCTACAAATGCATATGCAATAAGGTCAGCCACAAAAACAACTCAGTACATGCCTTTTCAGCGCTAATTTTGCATTGTGTGTCTTCAGTAAATCCTGACAGTAGTTTTTTAACGCCAAAAGAGGGTTTGCGCTGATGCAAGCTGTTAGTAAATCTGGCCCATTGTATTTATGCACAGACACATTTCAGTACAGTCACGTTGTTTTCACACACATTGAGGATAATGTTTGGATTTGTCCTGTGTACGTTGGTGTGTACTTTAGTATATATGCAGGTCAAGGCGGCTCTTTTTTTTTTTTTTTTTTGCATCTCCCATGATATGATCCTGTTCAGTATTGATCGCAGTGATTTTTTTATGGGTGCTTTGGTGTAGCCTACATAAATGTATGAATTATATGAAATCATATCATTTGGTGTCCTTTTTTGGAAAGGCATCTAAATTTACCTTGTTTTGTGAAAATCACACTTCAATCTGATGGTTTACTTTGCTGGATATAGGCAATGATGGCAATATGGTGTATGCTTAATTTCACGATAATTGTGCGAAAAAATAATCTATTGACAGCCCTAATATATTATATATATATATATATATATATATATATATATATATATATATATATATATATATATATATATATATATATATATATATATATATATATATATATATATATATATTCCCCAGTAAACAACAGATCATTCAAAACAAGATTATGTAATTTCTAAGAAAGCAGTATTCTTTAAGAATGAATAATTGAAATTATGAAATCAGTTTTTCAGAGCATAACAAGGTCATGAGCAAAACAACAGTATAGAGGGGATCTCTGTTGTTTTTAAACATGAATTATTAATATTTAATATGATCATTTAAAACGTGTGCGGCACTGTACATTCTCAGGGTGTCAAATTACAATAGTGTCAATGAAGTCAATGAGAACCAGCTAGACTTTTTAGTGGACCAGACATGCAAAAAAATGCATTAAAATGTCGATGGAGAGAAGCAGATTAAAGGAATAAGGTCTGGGGAAAAAACAAAAACAAAACAAAACAAAACAAAAAAAGAACAAAAAGAGAGAAGGAAACAACAGCGGAAGAAATGTGGATGAAAATAACAAAGAAGAAAGAAAAGTTTGACTATGGTATAATATTCACCTTCACTGGGAATGACAAGTATGTAGGGCGTGGTATTTTGTCCCCTACCTATTACCACTAAGACAAGGTTTTACGTTCCAGGCCGGCATGCATGAGAGAAAAGAAGGAAAGAAAAAATAGTCTAAAGAATTATGCTTTCAACTTCAACATCTGAGCTTCCTTCGAGTGAGTATCATTTGGCTGGAAAGGAAATTGAAATGTATAGGATACATCAGGTAGGCTAATTCGGAAAGGAAAATTAGCATTACTCCAGAATCATCTAATGGAACCGACAGGATAGGCATGTAAGAGTTAGAGAAAATATAAATAGATTTTTTTTTCTTCTTCATATGAATGCATTTTTTTTTTTTTTTTTTTCTGAAGTTGAGGCCTTATGTAGCTTTGGAAAATTGTTCTATTCTGAGTCTCCAATTGTATGAAAACTGAAAAGAATAAGAAAAATGTAATCAAAAATTCATTGAAATAAATACATTTAGGGGGAATGCACTAATACTAAATTGCATCTACTGTAGTATATTTGCATTTGCATTGTTTTAGCAGTTGATTAGACAAATTAATTATGCAAATGAGGTGACTGTGCTAATGAGACTACAAAATTTGTGCTGAATTCAAAATTGCATGTCACAATTCCCCATGTTGTATGCCAGTTCAGAGTACTAAGATGTGGAGGATGCAGCAGATTTCTGCATTTTGACATACTTAACTGGTACAATAAATGACTGCTTCACCACTGCGACCCAGAATTGGTTCTTTAAAATACAAAAAGTGCACTCTGTGATCACTAGGAAATGGAGGCAAACATATCTTAATGATATTTTGCTTACCGCCTACTTTACGTGGGAGGTAATATTTACACATTAATCATATCAGAAACAAAGCACTGGGTTTCATGAATAAGGCACAGTCTTAAATCAGTCTAATGCATACATAAAAGAAGTGTGTTTGCATTGAAAGTAATGGAAATTACTTAATTTAAATACAGTGCAGTGCTATTTCATTCTCATTAAACTAGATTTTAGGTAGTAAATGAATAAGACACAGGGTTTTTGCTTAAATAGAATGAGCAAAAATCACGCAATCGTTTTAGTGAATTCACCCCGTAATCTAAACCTATTAAAAACTCCAACAGTAAAACACAAGGAAAGGCCGGGTAACCTCAATTGTTTGTATAAAAGGCATCACCTTTTAAAAGCAGAAACACAAAAGTAATTGTTTTTTTACAGTCATAAGAACCCAACTCAGGATGGAACTATCTGGGATATGAAAGGAAAACAGGCCATGAAAAAAAAAAAGCCTGACATGAAGCAAAATAAAATGAGTTCAGCAAAATAAACAAACAAACAAACAGGTGTGTGCGCAGAAGCAAGCTTATTGAATAAGATGGAGAAAAAGCCAAAAGGTATGAAAGAAAACTGGAAAAGAAAGAATGGGAAAGAAAAAAATGCGATGAGTCTGTAGCGCTGCATGGCTATAGTGTCTCTTTATCCATGATGTCCATTAAATAATAGAAAGTCTCTTGTGATTGCTCTGTTCCTAGAAGTGATTATGTAAAAGGGTCTTTTTACGGAGAGAGGGGGAAATGAAATGGAGCAAAAGAAACTGAACAAAATTGTTGGCCAGAGGCAGATAATCATGCAGGTAAAATAAAATGGGATTTCAGATTTTTCAATGAAACCGGAAGCGCTAATCTCAGTCTGATGCAACTGAGGTTTTTCAGACTGTACAATAAAAAGACTTTTTCCTTTTTTTCTTTCTTTTTTTTTCTTTTTTACCTCATCATGTTTAGTAATGGGTTCCACTATACAATCAAAGGTCTATTAAGAATACAGAGGAAATAACATTTCTGATATTACATCTGCTCAATTCCAACCAAAACATGACTGGAGTTTCATTGAGTGTGTTGGGCTACAGGAACTTAAATTACACAGAAATATCCAAATATCAACCCAGCCAAAGAACTTTTTCAAAGCATGTCTCATCTGAATATACAAAGAAACAAGCAAAATAAGTGAATAAATCAATAACAACAATAAAATGTGTCATTCATACAAGTTAACAATAAGTGAAACAACTCTCATACCTTTGGTAGCTAGTCGCACACAGTTGATTTTGGTTTCCTGGAAGAAGAGAGGAAAGTTTGTGTTTTAATTAAATGTCAAAATGAAACTGTATTGAAGAACATTGTTTTTGTCAAGCTACAGTGATCTTAGTAATTGCAACACAATGAAGTGCGGGTTATTTTCATCATGAGGTGCGTGACATTAAGAAACAGTTAATTATATAACCGCATTTCTAATGATAGTGAAGGATTCACAAATGCAGTGCTGAGGTTGAAACAGAGAGAAACCAACATTATTTACTTTTCATATAAAGTCACTACGGCTAAGTTAAGGCATTTAAAGAGTTAGTTCACCCAAAAATGAAAATTCTGTTATTATTTATTCACAATCATTTCGTTCCAAACCGAACCGTTTGCATGACGTGCGAGAACCAATGAGGTTCATTCTTGTCTGTTACGCAGCACATTTGAGCTTCCACAAGAGCCAATGAGATTTTAGCTTTTAAAGGTTTAGATTCTTTTTCACTGATCAATGTTTAGATGTGAATAAAAGGTGATGAAACTTGTACAATCATACCACATATACCCGTTTTGTTCATAATCATATTAAAACAATAATATGAATAAAACTGTTTATTTAGATGACAAATAATTTTTCTATTCTATTCTATTCTATTCTATTCTATTCTATTCTATTCTATTCTATTCTATTCTATTCTATTCTAAAGCATTCATGGCTGCCTGGAATGCCAGTTATGATGATAAAAATCTCACTTGCTTCCTTCGAATGCCATGTGTGGCGTGACAGGTGTTAATTAGTCGGCAGATTTCAGTGTGAAGTCTGCATGGAAGTTTAGAGCTCTGAGACAGGAAGCCAGATGCTACCATGTGTTTCTGTGAGCGTTTACAACAGCCACTTGTTTTGAATAGATCTGCTGTCCTTGTGCATCTCATCTCAGTAGGCACATAAACAGTAATGCCTTCAAATCGCAGGGCCTTGAAAGGTTTTGCTAATGGCAATAATTCATTAAGTTATATTATATAGCAGCCTGTGTTAAACATCTGAAAAGTGTGCCAATCTCAGCGTTGCCACGGTGGGTTCTATAACATAAATTGTTTTCTTCTATGCTCATCTTTCTCTTTTAAGTAAACTACTGTCATGGCAGTGCAACAGTTTGATGAGAATCTTGCTAGCTAGCTACCGAAAAAAATAAATAAATAAAAAATAAAAATCTGGTTTAATAACACAGACATTTGAAGGTAAATCTATCGTTTGTTTCCCACACAGCAATGCAAGAACGAGCATTAAGTTGCATTTGCACTCAAAAAATTATTTTTGATGCTGTTCACTTTATTTAAACAATTTATTTTGATTCAACACCATTGTATCTGGTTTAAATGTGATTGATTCATGTTAAATTGACTTGAAACGATTACTCTTTGACTTAACTTGATGTTTTCATATTGGAATAACATGTTTCAATCAAGTAACCCAACCAGCCAACCAACCAGGAGTTAATCAAACAGGACTAAAGGGGCTGAACTGAGAGATTAAATGTTGAAATAAAGTGTTATTTTAAGCACTTTCTTTTTGCAAAATGAGAAAATGGAATGTCTTTTTAATGGTTACTGTTCTATTATGTTGGTATTTAAAAGTTTGTGTTATGTTAATGGTTTTGGGGGTTACCATTGTGGAGAAGTGTTGCACTTGTTTTTGGGTTGGGGACCAGCTAGCAAAAATTCATTTCACATTAATAATGAAGTGTTCACTATGGTAGTGCTTTGGGTAGAGTTTCCCAAAAGCATCACAAACCTAAGTTGATCCTAGCTGCATTAGTGGCAATGGCTCTTAGATCAACTTAGAACATTAATATTTGCATAAATCAATTCAAATTCAAATTTAATTGAAACAATAAGATAGATATTCATTAAATTACTATAGCCACACATGAGCAAGACATAATCTATTTGGTGTAACAAGGCAGAGTTTTGTTGAATTAATGTGCATTACCACAGAAACACAATACAAACATTTTAGTAACTAGTTGCAAATAAGTTACACTGACATATTAAGATAATGTTTAAACTACAAATGTATATTGTGTTCATATAAAATATATTCAAAGCAATCCAAGTTTACTTGATTTGGTTAGATGCATAATGGGTGCTACGATTAAATCATGTTCATTCAACAATTTATTTTTTTGAGCGTGCAATGCAGTGGCTGAACATTCACACCTGTATTTGCGCACATGCCCAGAGTATGCTTCTACCCTAATAAGAGCATTACACGTTGCATTAGATAAAATCATCAGCTAAATGACAGCCTACTATAAATAAACCTCATAAACACATATTTTTCAAAATTCAGAGCTATTTTTTTTTGCTTTATTTTAGCACCACTCAATATCACTTTGCTGTATTCTGTATAAATCATTCAAATTAATCTGCCAACTGATTCGTATATGAAGAAAGAAAAAAAAACAGACTAAAATAGTTTGTTACCATGGTAAATACTTGTTTTTTGCTGTTTTTGTTACAATGCTATATCTAGTATGTGATCACTAAAAAGCTGCTTAAACTTTATTAGGGTATTCTGGGTAGTTGCCAGATGGTTACTTACTGGCCCAAGTCAAAAGAGTCAATCCTAGAGTCTATATGATACTCTAACCTCTAGCTAGCTATATATGGCCCCAGTCCCTCATTCATTGTAAGTCTAGGGGATCTATCGTCCGCCAGCTGAAAAACATACATCTGGTTGCTTAGAAAAGTAAAAGCAACCATCTTCTCAACAGGATTTGAGGTATCATTTGCATGTTTGAAGGTAAGGGGCTTGATTAAATGACTAACCCTAACCTAGCAGTAATGAAGTTCGGCTTAGAAAACACCACAAATCAATCAAAAAAGCATATTGAAGAGGCAATACAGGCAGTCTCTCTCATAGCATTTATTTTATAACTTCACTGTGCCATTATCAGTGCCACTCTTCAGAAATATTAAAAGTCCCCTCGGCAACACTTCATTGCACATATCAATTTGGCTCACGGGAATCAAAACCAATATGAGTTGCTCAAATACATCCGATGCTGATGAATGCAAACACAACACCGACCCAACTCACACCGTTGACACTGAAAAATTAACCGTCAATGCAGTGGAAAAGGGCAACCACTAACATGTGACCTTGCTGTCAGTGGCGGTTTGTCCCATCTGATTGTGGCATTGAAGCAGGGGGTGGATTGACACAGCGAGGCAAAGAGGGGTCCATATGTGAGCAGACCATCTGTCTGTCACAGACTGCTATCGGACATGCAGGGTCAAACACATTGGCCAATGTAAAATGGGTGAAAATAATACTGCTCAAGTTTTAAGAGGGTTGTGGATGCATGGAGGGAGGGAGGGAGGTATATATATTTGGAAGTACCATAGTACAGTGAAGATATCAGATGGTAATAGTACACTACCATTCAAAAGTTTGTGGTCAGATTCATTTATTTTGAAAGTAATTAATACTTGTATTCAGCAATGATGCATTAAATTGATCAAAAATTACAGTAAAGACATTTATAATGTTACAAAATATTTCTAATCCAAATAAACGCTGTTCTTTTTTAACTGTCTATTCATCGAAAATCCTGAAAAAATGTATACCTACAAAATTATGAATATTAATATTAAAAGCACAACATTTATAATAAGAAGAAATTTTACCTGAGAAGCAAAACAGCATATTAGAATGATTTCTGAAGGATCATGTGACACGGAAGACTGGAGTAATGATGCTAAAAAATTCAGGTTTGATAACAGGAATAAATTACATTTTACAATCATCATGGTAAATGAATTTCAGTACCATGGTACATATCAAAATTCTGATACCACCACTGAACCACGGTACTGCCCCAGTACTTTTGTAAGAGAAAGGGTGAGAGGAATGAGGTGAGGGCCGCATGGTAACGGTGCTTCATTTCTGAGTGCAGCCCGAGCGTTGGGACTTGGGGAATGGAATAATAGGAGGAGGTCTCGGCTGATGGGAAACATCACTACAGGAAGTGACAGCTGAGCTATACTGTCTGCCCCTCCAGTCAAATAATTCACTGACAGACTGTCAAAGGCTTTTTACAATGACTGTGTAATGACAGAGAGAGAAAGGCCAAGAAAGATGGAAAAAAAGGAATGAAAAAGAACAAATCTTTGCTGCAAGGTGAGAAAAGAGACTTCATGTAAACATTTAACTCAATTATTACTGGTAGGCTACAATATTACTGTTAGCAGAACACATATAAATACTGGATTTTTACATTTTCTACAGGAAAGGTAAGTGGTGCAGGTCTGTGCAACAACTGTGGCTCGTTGTCAGGATGTTGCTAAGGTATGCCGAGTTACTCTTAGCACATTGCTCTGCGGTTGCTATGGTGGTTATGATGATCTGAAACAAATTGGAAGCAAAAAAGAGAAATGACAAAAAGAACGGGACATGCATGATAGTTTGGAAAGAAAATGAAAGCAAAAGAGAGAAAACAAGGGAATAACTCTCCACAGACCAATCCAACCGACTGTATATATTTACTAAGCTTGAATGACAAGTTGGCATTGATGTGTTTAAAAAGAACATGGGACTCTTATGACAAATGCTTAATGGTTAGCCAGAGAAGTTGAAAAATATGGATTTCATGTCACTGTCCAGCTTTTTGCCATGCCTACTAGAGCTAATCCATATGACAGCAGATTTACAGTCAATAAGTTTTTCTAGTTGGTCATTCACTCAATTCTGAAGCATGTTATGGATTAGTTAGCCATTACAGCAGTTTTCTTGACACACTGGCCACAATTCTCTCCTGTTGACAACAGATACTTAACTAGGTCAACAAGTGCAAACACATTGTTTTCTGCCAAATTTGGGTCTCTAGAAGGGACAATAAATCACATAGACATGATACATGATGAAATTGTGAGAGACAAACTATTAATTTTCCCAAAAGCAATGTCAACAAGACTTAAGGCCCCGATATACTTCAAACAAAATCAAAGAACTAACTGATGTGACTTCATTTCGAACAAAATCAAGCCAAAATGAATTTTGTTTTGTGTTCTTTTTGGAAGTTCGAAACGGCTTGCCAAAGCAAACTTTTTAGGAAATGTTCGCTACAGCTGCAAAACACCTTCATACTACCATTGGTCAGTGACGATAACGTAATAGGAGGTGTGTGCCGAGACTCCGCCTTCATTCGCATGGACAGCGTCTTTTACTCATTTGGTGTGTTTGACCTGTTGAGGTAAGAGCTCCGCGGGTGAAAACATGAACACTCTGGATAGGCGCTTTATAGTACAAAATGAAGTTGTGCTTCTGATGAAATGAGGCACTGACACTGTTTTTCGTGTTTGATACTGTAAAGCTGCTTAATTTTAAGCAATCTAATGAATAAAGTGCTATATGAAGACATGATGTGACTGGAGTGCTACTTTGCAGAGCTCGTGCTAACATTCCCATGCTGTTATGATCAGACGCTTTTTTAGGCTTTCTATAATGTTTTCTGATTTTTTGATGTGTTTATTTTGGTACTGAGAAGAAAGGCACGTATTTACATATTCATCTAAACGTCGCTTTTAGCAGTGTGGGCGGCGTCAGATGTTCGTTTACAGGAAATTGCTGGTCATGCATTTCGAACTTCGTTTTACCCCTAAACGAAGAACGAAAAAGAACTTCGTTTGAAGTATACCGGGGCCTTTAAGCTCTTTTGACTTTTAGAAAGACTTGCCAATTAGAAACCTTATAATAATCAACCACAGCAGCGAGTTCTGGTTGAACAGGGCATCGAGTTCTGCACGGGCAAGCACTACTTGTTTTTTGTTTAACCAAAAGTAAGAATCTAGTTGTTTTCTATTTTTAAAATCTATTTATTTGTCATAATCAACTGTTGCATATTGCACAAACAGGCTGATCAAAAGACATCACTTTCTAGAAGACGAACAAAAGAGAGATAAACAAAATCACAAATGAAAGTGTATCATAATTTAAGCTGAGTTCACCCAGTTTCCGCAGCATTTTAAACAGATTGTGAAATGGATGCTTATAATTATGAATTATGAACATGGGTATGAATGATTACAACAACCTCCTGAGGCAATCATCTACACATTAGGGGCTCGGGAGGAAAAACGCTCCAGTGAGAATGAATAAAAGAAACGTGCAGTACAAAATGACAAAAGAAAAGTGGCATCAGCCAATCGTCTGGAGGTATTTGAGACAGCGGCGCTACTATTTCAGGAGCTGTTGCTTTCGAGAGTAACACCTTCAGTCTGGTGAAGTATTAGCAAGAGGATTAGGCAAAAGAAACCAAAAACCAAAACAAAAAAACAATGACACAAGTTGCTTTTGCTGTCTATAGTGTTTCCATTCATACAGAGCACTGTTTTTCATAAAGAACAAAGGAAAGCATGACAGCAGAGTGTAGCGTTAGGTGTAAATGAAGAAAGAAACTGCAAGAGATTCACAAAAAAAAAACGTGTGAAACAAGTGCGAGACGCTTCAAAAACCCTCCCAACCGCCACGAGAGAGAAATGTTTTGTCTCCATCTAAGAGTGTCAATGCTATCAGATGCTGATGAACTGTACAGAACAACAGGAAGAGGCTGATAAACTAATTAACCCTTGATTAAGGCTATTCCTATTTCATTTATGTAATTAAGAAGCAATTAATCATATTCATGAATATATGAATACTGCAAAGTATTTCATTGCACTTGTAACCAGCCCTACTCGACCTGCTCTGAGCAGGATTCGAACCAGCGTCTTCAGCATGGGAGATGTGTGCGCTACCAAGGATGCTAAAGACCGCAGTCTCTAGTGTCAGCTGCTCATGCACCTCTTGAGGCCAAGGGAGTGAGGTTTACTCAGACGGCTCTTACTAGCTGGCCTCCATTACACTCACCCTCCTGAACCTTACTCCCATCCGGGTAACGTCACCAATGTAACCGGTCTTACTCGACCAGCTTGGGAGGCGGGCATTTTAACAAGGACACTACAGACTTTAGCGCCAGTCGCTCGTGCGTCTCGTGAGGTCAAAGGAGTGAGATTTACTCACACAGCTCTTACTAGCTGGCCTCCTTTACACAATGACCAAATGAAAACTCTATTCAGTTTTTAAATGCAAACTAGTATTCCTATTCTAATTATTATTACTGAAATTCTAAAGAGCATCTTGTTAGGACTTGCAACTGAGCATTTAACACTTGACCAGGGGGAAACATTTTTAAACACTTTTTTTAATCAAGTAGTCCAATAATAGCTGCCGCACTCCAACAAACAGTGGTTTCACCTTTGACAGGTCGTGGCTTTTAAATGCAAGCTGCTTTTCTCTAGAGTGTTTGTTCCTATTAGAGCTACACGTCAGTGGAAACAAAGTGCCACAAACTTGTCCTTTCACCTGCCACACACCGAAGACAAGACGTGCTTTGCGGGTTCCATTTTGTTAAAAGCTGCATGTGTCTGTTTCAATCTCTGTCTAGTGTGAGTTCAGCCACTTAAATGAGTGAGTGCCTCTTCACAACTCTGTATCCCTCTTTCAGAATAAAAGATGCCTGCAGCGGCAATTACTTGCTCTTTTAGCCTGAGCGTCTGCGGTCTTGTTCACAAACACACCGGAGGGACAAAAGCAAGCAGAGGAATCCTAATTTAGCTTAGAACAGTTTGAGACCACTATTCCCCTGACTGTCCCTCCCTCTCTCGCCATCTTTGGCAAGACCGATGTGATAAAGTTTATCAAAAACGACCTGGTGCTATTAGCAGTGCCAGGAGAAACTCTGTGGGCAGCGGCGCTCTGAGATGCCATTGTTTATGGACTGCTGCTACATTGTGAGATCAAGAAACAGCAGTACTTTTTTGTCTTTAAAGGTCGCCCTGAAGATGCAGAGGAAGCAATCTATGATTGGCTTAAGAAGAGATAAGAAAAAGTATTTTAACATCCACAAAATTACACACTTCATCTTTAAGCAAATGAAAAAGCCTTTAAAAGGCATGCTGGCATTTTGCCTCTATGGAAAGTGATAATGATGACTAGCAAATTTAATGTGGTCTACAGTTCCCTGCTCATGCTGACATTATGGAGCAAAGATCGTTCATTAGAGAGCATTGCATTGTATTACTCATTAGAAATGATGTTCTGCTTTTGTGAAGTAACTTTTACAGTGACCCCAACAAGTACTTGGAGATTTAAGTGACACTTAAACATCTCTAAATGTTTAGATACATAAGGATACAAAGAAATGTGCACTTGGTACAATATTTTGTTATGCAATGTAATCGCATTTAGACATTATTAAGTGTCACTTTATTGTCCCAATACATTTTGGGGACACCTTTTTATGCATAAATATCACTTACAAAACTGCACCAAATGCATCAAATCAATAAATGAATTTACTAATGGCAACTGCTACATCAAGCCAGTTTCAATAGCTATCAAAATATCAGGTAATCTCACCACTGAATTGCATCGTGAATTTATTTGTTACTTTGCGACGTGGAATAGATCAAACGACATTTATACCGAGCATTTCTCGAACACACTTGGAACAAGGTAAGTTGAAAACAAATCTGAACTACCAACCTAAATCCATATTTTATGCATGAATCTCCAATCAAATTATCTGGGTCACGGTCTGAGGTTGTTTTTGAGTGCTTTTCTCCAGCCGCCTGAGACTGAGAGATTGAATTGAATCAAATCCAATCAAATCGGGAACCACATACTTCAAAACGCAGAGCAATGCAGCAGGCCCAAGCGGAGCCTTTACAGAGCGCATTATGCTGCTAAACGCTAATATGTGGAATTTATATATCTAAATATTATATATATATATATATATATATATATA
>NC_090241.1:32513140-32523140 GCF_024489055.1 Chanodichthys erythropterus
GGATCCCCTTGAAGGCTTAGCATACAAATGATGCTTATTTGAATGACTGCATTTAAAAACCCTCAGGACCCCGAGTGAATCAACAGTAATGCACTTCTTCATTCAGACAATGTGCTGGACCCCTCTTGGATGATTGGAGAGAAGGATCATGGGTAATTTAGTGTAATCTTGTCTTTTAATGTGTTTTGTGTCTATCTGCAGATTTAAAAATAATTCTTAAAGGATTCTTTTTTTATTATTATTATTTTGACACAATCAGCATGTCAACGAGTATCTACAGCATGCCCAAGGAGACAAACTTTCAGGCTCCTTACCTCATTAATTTATTAACAGCAAATTACGATTTTAAATTCACTCATCATATCCAGTCCTCTTTATATTCACATTTGAATAAAACTGTCAAATGACCACAATTGAAAAGTACTTTCTTAGACAACGTGTTAATTGCATACAAAATCAATCAATGTAAAACAAATAAGCGAAATACTTTGGACTGGCCGGTGGCATGATGAGAGGCAAACTCACCTGACTGGGGCCCCTCGTGACTGGGCGGGTTTTAAAAGGACGGTGATTGTTGTGTCCGTCTCATTGAGCGGAGAGTCCGTCTCATATTCAGGCATGGATGGAGCTGCAGACACAGAATCTTGTTAAAGGACACAGATTATAAAGAAAGAAAGGATATAAAGAAAGTACATACTGTATAGCTCAGAAGACCTCATTTAAAGTGACAAGGACAAATGGATGAGAAACAGATGTCTAAAAAGCTTTTTAAAAAGAACTTTTTGTTTAAAAAACATTTTTTTTGGGGTTTATGTAACAAGCATGAATCAACTGTATTTGCAAGTATAAAATGACCAATATTTCTGAGTATACAGTAGTGTCCAAAAGTGATGTCCGGCCTACGGAATGTGACATCTTCACCAAATATTACATAGCAATATAAATGATTACATAATACGATTTTTTAGGCATATTGCATAGTTGTGCTTGGTGCCAATACTTTTATTTGTGATAACACAATGGAACATGCCAAATTGTGTGGACATTTTTTGGCCAGGCTGTCAAACATTGAAATTATGAACACATGCAAGAACAAGAGAGAACCAACAAAATATTAATATCTGATTATGTTATAGTCAATGTGTGCTTTATGTTTTTCTATGCAATGACTGTTTTCATAAACTGAGGGATACGTCAAAAGTGTTGTCTGTGTCAACTGACAGCATGTTACAGAGTTTAGAGTTTAGCTTATAATGAAGTCTGAACTCAGCTGCCATTCAAACACATAACTATGTTTTAATATTATGTATAATTAATATTCATGCTTTTGTAAAAACATTCATTTCACAGTATTTACTCCTATGAGAAAGCATACCATTTGGAAGCCTGACTCAGAGGTCATTACCATGTAATCATACTGAAAATGTCACTCTCTCATTACAGTGTTTAGATTCAGTGAACAATACGGTTTTAATAAATGGTGTCTGGCGTTCTACACAAATGCCACGTCATTATGAAACGGAACGAACTGACAGCCGCGGGCCACAGAAATTGGGCTGAACTTGTGGAGGATGTTGTTTACGATTCATGTTCTCATTATTCCATTCACTTTACATTAACTGTATTCCAATGATATTTATGCCAATAACACAGCACACTAATGAGATTTTCGCTCCAGCAAAGCTTCTTTAAGATACAAGAAAAAGTCAAAATGACAAAACTAATTATGCAAATTTTACAAATGCAAGAAATAATTATGTAAGCAATCAAATTAAGCTTACTTAACCCCATCAGTTCATGTTCCCTGAAATAATTTCATACATTATCATCAGTCTGTCCGATGTGAATACTCTATCTCCATAAAGAACAAATGTCTTTCACATTAACTCAATTAAACTGGAACTTGAGGGTCTGTTTTACTACAACTGGGCATAATTATCACTTCGCTTACCCAACAATCTGAGCTGAACCCTTGCCTGAAACCCTCACCTGCGATCTTGGTGGCTATACGGGTGGTTACGGGTGGGCCGAAGCCTTTGTTGGTGCTGGCTTTCAGAGTGAAGTAGTATGTGGTGCCAGGATACAACCCAACGAAGAGATGATGTGTCTCATTTTGGAGTTTGAAGACCCGGCCACGTTGTGTTGTCAAATCTGCACTGGGGTCCAGGGAGCCAAGTGCCTTATAGGTGATCTAATGAAAGAGACGAGTCCATTGGATTATTACAATGATAACTTACATTATGACAAAGTTTGTTTACCACTATGACGTATGACTTTCCATAAAATGCAAAGGAAAAGGTTTTAAAAGCATATATTGACCAAAAGCTGTCAAACTTCAACTAATTAACTATTAATTAACACTTTTGCCATAAACTCCTAATTACTGCTTATTAATAGTTAGTAATGTAGTTGTTAAGTTTAGGATTGGGTAGGATTAAGGGATGTCGAATATGCTCATGCAGAATACGGTATTAATATGGGCTTTATAAGTACTAATAAAAAGCCATTATCCTAGTAATATGCATGATATGCTATATGCTAATGAGCAACTAGTTAATAGTGAGAACTGGACCCTAAACTAAATCCTATATATATATATATATATATATATATATATATATATATATATATATATATATATATATATATATATATATATATATATATATATATATATATATATACACACCAAAGTGCTTTGAATGCAAAAATAAAACACAGTTTAAAACATCTTTTGCTTCACTGAAGAGAGAAAGTCCAAAGTTTGGAGCAACATGAAGCTAAGCAAATAACAAAGATTTTATTTTTTGGGTGAATTAGCATTATTTTTCTTAATAGCATCAATCTTTTGAAACATGAGAGCAATTTAGCACTGAACATTTTTCTTTTACTGGATCTCTTTCAGTTACTTTGGCTTTTCTGCATTTCTGTTCTCTCCAAATATTTGAGAGAATTTCAGTTACTAGAAATGCAACCCAAAAACAATTATACGATTACAATGAATAACAAGCACATTCAGTGCACTGCGCTGTAAATACAAGCTGCTTATTAAATCACTTTTACGAGGATTTGCTTCAAACATGTAAATTTTAAAAAACAATATCCAGTTAAGAATTAACATGGCCCAAAACAATTACTAAACTAGGCTAAAGATAACCATTATCATGCTAAGATGCACATACGTCACATCTCAGAGGAGGCTGATGGAAATTGATGGCCACAGTGTATATGGGTAATCAAAACATTTTAGCCCTGACGTTTCACACTTCATAACTCCATTCCACAATCCAAATCAAATAAATTGACAGCTGGGTGCCTGGCAGGCCCGCTGCCTAAAAGCTTTTCATGCATAGTGATTCAGAATGCCCTCTAAACACTCTCAGTCTCACACACACACACACACACACACACACACACACACACACACACACACACACACACACACACACACACACACACACACACACACACACACACACACACACACACACACACACACACATGTGACTGTCCACTGACCACAGGCAACAAAACAGTCAGGAGAAGCAAATCTGCACATTCAAACCAAATATCGCTCCAGAAAATCCACACACATACACAGACACAAACATGAGGGAAAGACTCTTCAAATATCAGAATAAGACTTGTTACCATTCTAGTGATTCATTAATATGACATCTACATGCTGCTTTTATGTCAATTTTGGAGCTTGACACCCCTGGTATATACACTACCACTATATACAGTGTGTATATAAAAGACATGCAGTAGGTTTTCCTTTTCAAACTAGTATCAGTTTAAACTTTCATGCTTGTTGTTTGATTTCATGTCAAAGGATTGTTTATACTGGTACATTTTTATGCTTTCCAGTGGCATAGTTTTGATTTAATATGCTATCATGTTTCATGTTCGGTCAGTAAATCACACAGTGCCTCTGAGGTGTGGCAGAGCAGCCTGATGTAATATACTGCTAAACACAAGTTTACATGTTATGGATTATAAATCAGTCTTAATAGAGAATTACAGCCTGAATTTTGCTTTTACAGCTGACAATCTACTGTACATGTGGACTGAAATGGTTAAACTCTCTTCATGACTGTTTGGAGAAACAGGAATTTCTCACTCACTCACTGTTATAATCAAAATGTGCAATTCAAAAGGCAAAATCCCATTCTTAATGTTTCTCTTAAATCCAGTTTAGCCTTGCAAACTTATCAGTTTGATAGTTAGATACTTTGTTATAAATTCACAGGTTTTCCTGTAAATGAAAGGGCATTAGAGATTGATGGCAGGCCTTTTATTAAAGGGGCTTTTAAAATATCATCTATTGCCTTTGGCGTAGCTCCTCTGTAAATTTGTGCCCTTGTTCGGTGTTAATATACTCCAACAACAGCACGTCGTATTGTTCTTTACAGCCCAATGAAACAGAAAGCGTGAGTTGGCTGAAGGGTATTGTTCGTGTAATATACAGGCAGCTGGACAATTCAGCTGTAAGCTGCACACAAGATGTTATGATACAGGTTTATACATACAATTACAAAGAGTCATTTCATTTTGAACAGTCTATCTATTGTTTTACCTTACAAAATGATTTGCTTAAAACATGTTTTAAAATGACAATTATTTCAATCATGACAACTCTCCGAGTGGATTAAATTCAACCAGCATTTATTGGCATGGGGCATGAAGTATACATGGCGTGATTTTGGCGTATGAGATCTGCTACGCTGCTGCTGTTGCTGCTGAGCAAATACAAATTTGTTCAGCTTAGTCAAATAAAACAACAAGGAAAAGGCTGCTGCAAGAATGGTAGAACCCCGTATCAGATCTCTACAGGTGGCGCTGGGGAGGAGGAGGGATAACAGATAGCTTATCGATCGCAGGCTAGGGTACGATATATATGGTTATGTGGATTTGGAATTACTTCTGATTGGCCGGTGCCACGGCATAGAAAGAACCAGTCAGCGCTCGGTTAGAGTTTCATGACTGAACTCTGTATTTTGACATAAGTCTTAAGTGTCAAAAATAGTCAGACAGACAAAAAAAAAAATAGATAGATAGATAGATAGATAGATAGATAGATAGATAGATAGATAGATAGATAGATAGATAGATAGATAGATAGATAGATAGATAGATAGATAGACTGAAGATGTTATAGTGAGTTTGAATGTGTATTTTCCATCTTAAAAAGAGAACACTTGGTCACTCAATTTATAATACGTCATTAAAATGTACTTGTACCAGTCCTTTCACTTCTGACAATGTGTCCTGCACAAAATTTAGCAATTTTTTCCATATTCCAGTCACTAAATGGAGAAAAAAACAAACAAACAAAAAAAAAAACATAAGAGCTCAAAGGCCAGCATGGAGATCAATAGACCTCCAATTACTCTGTCATCACTTAAATGTCCTGATGGGGGAAAAACACAAGGGATGATCAATCCTATAGAAGACTGAAAGTATGAAATGAAGAGGCGAGGATGGGGGATCTATCTCTCATTCTCGTCTGTCCTCCCTCTCACTTTTCAGACTGTGTTGTCAGGGGAGACAGGAAGTGTTGGCCAGGGGGCATTTGATGCCACGCGACAGGCTGCTAAAAGTGGCCTAATGCACTACTGAACGCACTGTGGCTCTCTGTTAAAAGAGCCGCTTGAGTTTAATTGACCACAGCTGATTTGAAAAGGGTTCATTTCCCAGTTCAGTTTGGCAGGGGAGATGGGAATGTGAAGAAAACAGCCCTGTTTGTGATAGATATTGGATTTATGGCTACTTTGCTTCAGTAATAAGAAAAAAAAAAAGAGAGAGAAATGCTGTTCCAAAACATAGTGAGTTGCCTTTTAAGGCAGAATTTTAAGGCATCAAACTGTATGTGCACTAGAAACAAAAAGGTTTCAATGGCAACTTAAAGGATTAGTTCACCCAAAAATGAAAATAATTTATTACTCACCCTCATGTCGTTCTACACCCGTAAGTCCTTCATTCATCTTCGGAACACAAACTAAGATATTTTTGATGAAATCCGATGGCATAGAGATGCCTCTATTGCCAACCACTGATTCGAGACAAAAGATTCGTAAAGCTTCAAAGCAGTGTTTTGTAATCAAAGATGAACGAAGGTCTTACGGGTGTAGAATGACATGAGGGTGAGTAATAAATTACATAATTTTCATTTTAAGGTGAACTAACCTTTTATGTACACTGCCTCTTATGATACCTTGTTTTGGCCAAATGCATTGTGATGCAAAATGCAAAGCTAAATAAATTAATAAATACATAATCACTAAAATAATTCTGTGTAATTAAAGTTGAGTTTATACCCATTATTTGTGTTTATTATGTGTTTTATGCTTATTACAGTATACCATGGCATTAGCAACATGCTGTTGTCTCAAGTTTCTGAGTTGCTTCAAATTGTTCCTAGGCAGATAGGCATCTCACAACACTTTGGTACAGGGATAGAGTCTCTTATGAGATTGTCATACAGTATTCCTTTTTGTCATGTAAAAAATAACACTACAGTAACAAAAAAAAAAGGCACAAACAAACAAACAAACGTACACATCTGTCACATAGAAGTACATCAATGAAGCTCAATGCAATTAAACATCTAAAATTCATCCTCTATAGGCATTCAATCCTTCAGAAAAGATTGTAAGAACTTAAAATCCAAGGCAACTCTTATCAAGAGTTATACAAGAAGATATGTAAAATGCAAAACTAAAAACTCCTGCTGGATTGGTTAGTAATACCTCGGCAGGAGCCTCGTTGAAGCCAGCCATCTCCTGAGATTTACAGTTGGTAAACAGACATGCTGAGAACTCCGAATATTTAGTATTTTGTAAGTTTGAGGGTGAGTTATGAGAGTTTGGGATGCCAGAAAGAAATTAGGTTACACAACATTTGGAGTAGAGAATAGTATGTTATATTCCAGTCAATTCTGCAGGCATAAAAAAAATAAAAAATAAAAAAACAAACACAAATATAGAAGAAAATACAGCATTATACAAATAGTAGTAATATAATAGTAGTAACAGTCTCATTTAATCAGACTTAAATGGATAGTTCACCCAAAAATGAAAATTCTGTCATCATTTACTCACCCTTGAGTTGTTCCAAATCCATCTGAATTTCTTTCTTCTGTTGAACACAAAAGAATATATTTTGAAGAATGTTGGTAAACAAACAGTTGACTGTCTGGTTACCAACATTCTTCAAAATATATTCTTTTGTGTGCAACAGAAGAAAGAAACTTAGACAGGTTTGGAACAACATAGGTGAGTAAATCATGACAGAATTTTCATTTTTGGGTGAACTATCCCTTTAAAGTCCATTACTGCCAAATATCCACTGATGATCAGCTACAACACAATGTGTTTTTTTTTACACAGGGACTGGGGGACGGAGAGTGAATTTCATGGGGGGTTCAGTGCAAAAGGTAGAGGATCATTTATCCACCTATTAGATTCCACACGCTATGCAAATTTCATACATAAATAAAGTGGGATTTTCTGAAGAAAAAAAAAAAAAAGAAGAAGAAGAAGAAGAAGAAGAAGAAGAAGAAAAAGAAGTGTCCCCAAGTCCCCCAGTGAATCTTGGTTTCACTGGTTTCACATGATTTTTAATGGTGAATAAACCTTAAAATAATGATAACAGTCAAACCATTCAAATAATGGTGCAGCGTTCTCCACAAACAGGTGTACAACAATCATAGACAAATAAGCAGAAAATATCTACAGACTTTGTGATACACATTTTTGTACCCCTAAAAGTAAAAAGTACACATTACTTTACATACACTGTCAGAAAAAAAGGTACGGTGCTGTCACTGGGGCTGTACCCTAAGGCACCAAGGTAAAAAGGTACTAATATGTACAGTACCTTTAAGGTACAAATATGCACTTTTAAAGTACTAATATGTAACTTTAAGGTACTAATATGCACCATTTAGGGGTACGTAAGGTACAAAGATGTACCTTTTCACTTTTGTACCTTAGGCAGTCCCTCCAGAAAAACGTGATTATGCGATCGCCTGATTTCATGCATAATCAGCCAAAGTCCGCATATTTATGCGGGGGTCGCCTTTTTTCAACTTTGGCCGCATAAATTGCCGATTTGAGCAAGCAAAATATATGCGGGGCTAGCATGATTTCATAATCCCTGCATTTTCGTTGCAAAAAAAAGTCACATATATCTTAGCAGAAAGTTGAAAAATGTTGCGTATACTTCACACTAGTAAAGCGCCATTATTTTCCCCCTATTGCCATGGGAACCTTGTGAAGTGACGTAATTACGCGACGTGAACATCTTCTGCAAACCATGAAACCATGATGAAGCACACAAATCATTCTCATTTGCCAATAAAAATAAGCGCAAAAGACCGCGCAAAGCAGTTTCCCGGTGTGTTACATGACAGTGGGGGCAAAATATTTTGCACTCCGTGCAACTCAGTGTTGACGCTGGAAAACTTGTTTGACTCAATGTTAAGTTTGAGCCATGTGTTAATTAAGGTCTGAAATAAAACAGAATGAGAACTTAAATATTCTGTGATTTAGTATGCTTGCTTATCATAGGAGTACATTAAAGTAGTAGCCTAGCGAGAACAGGGTGTTGGGGGAATCACCTTTTATTTTTTTCTGTTTTTCATCAAACCGCAGTTTTTGCAAGTTCCCGCAATTTCATCGCATAAAATTACAAAAATATCCTGCATATTCCATCGCATTTTTTAACAAAACGTGCCACATAATCAAGCATTTTAGCCCGATACAATCACAAAAAAATCCCGCGTTTTTCTGGAGGGACTGCTTAGGGTACAGCCCCAGTGACAGCGCCGTACCTTTTTTTTCTGACAGTGTATATGACTCAGAAAAAGGCAGAATGCACAATATGCTCATGAATATTGTGTTTGCTTGCTACTAAAACTCTGACTATCTTTCAAAGATGCCATAGACCTGACAAACCCAGTGACTACAGATCATTACATCAACCTGGTACCTTGTCAACACGCCGACTACTAGCAATGATACACTAATGTCTGCTGTTTTGGACAAAACAAGGGTGCTTGAATCTCACCATCTCATGATACACGACAAACAGTAAATAAAAACAACGCTCTCAACATTAACCCAGATTTAGACCTCCCTCCAGCTGTCTCTAGACCACACATGCAGGACCGTGAGCCCATTAACCGGGTTCAGCTGCTCTAGAGAGCTAGGGGTTACTGCTTCTCTTAACTCGAGTGCTTGCAACTCAAACGTTTATTGATGGAAATGAAAACAACACCATGACGGGAGGGGGGTGGGATGTGCACAGGTTTTCCTCCATCCCGTAAGGGCAGAAAAGGCTGTTTATCTTTGTTAGAGGTGAAAACCTTCCCCACTATATCAGCACACAGAACGACAGCTCCTTACTTACAAAAAACTTCTATAATGGTACCATGGTACATCAATGCCAAATAATAATACCATGGCACTGAATTATAATTTTTATATACTAAAGTACTAACACTAAGATTCCAAAGTTTGTGATAAGTGCGATTTTTAAATGTTTTTTGAGTCTCGTGCTCAGCAAGGCTGCATGTATTTGATCAAAAATACAACAAAAATAACAATATTGTGAATACTTATTACAATTTAAAACAACTGTTTTTATAATATTTTAAAATACAATTAATTTCTGTGACGCAAAGCTGAATTTTCAGCATCATTACTCCAGTCTCCAGTGTCACATGATCCTTCAGAAAAAGTTGTAATATGCTGATTTGCTGATCAAAAAACATTTCTTATTATTATCAATGTTGAAAACAGCTTAATATTTTTTTTGTGGAAACCACATTTTTTTTACGATCCTTTGATGAAAGTTCAACAGAACAGCATTTATATGAAATAGAAATCTTTTGTAGCATTATAAATGTCTCTACTGTCACATCATTACTCAATAAAAGTATTAACTTTGTTCTTAAAAATTCTTACTGATCCCAAACTTTTGAACAGCAGTGTAC